>NC_079445.1:1483949-1591449 GCF_903798145.1 Danio aesculapii | reverse complement strand
AATAATATTAATAATAATATAATATAATAACAATACTACTACTACTACTAATAATAATATAATTATAATAAAATAACAATACTAATAATAATAATAAAATAATAATAATAATAATAATAATAATAATATAATAATATAATAACAATACTAATAATAATAATAAAATAACAATAATAATAATAATAATATAATATAATAACAATAATAATAATATAATATAATAACAATAATAATAATAACAATAATAATATAATATAATAACAATACTACTACTACTACTAATAATAATAATATAATTATAATAAAATAACAATATTAATAATAATATAATATAATAACAATACTGATAATAATAATAATAATATAATATAATAACAATACTAATAACAATAATAATAATATAATATAATAACAATACTACTACTACTAATAATAATAATATAATTATAATAAAATAACAATATTAATAATAATAATATAATAATATAATAACAATACTAATAATAATAATAAAACAACAATAATAATAATAATAATAATAATAATAATATTATAATATAATAACAATACTAATACTAATAATAATAATATAATATAATAACAATACTAATAATAATAATAATAATAATATAATAACAATAATATTAATAATAATATAATAATAATCATATAATATAATAATAATACTACTACTACTACTAATAATAATAATATAATTATAATAAATAACAATATTAATAATAATAATATAATAATATAATAAAAATACTAATAATAATAATAAAACAACAATAATAATAATAATAATAATAATATAATAACAATACTAATAATAATAATATAATATAATAACAATAATAATAATAATAATAATAATATAATAACAATACTAATAATAATAATATAATATAATAACAATAATAATAATAATAATATAATATAATAACAATAATAATAATAATAATAATAATAATAATAATAAAATAAAAAACTAAGTCGTTTTGTCCTGTTTTCAATCCAAATATCTAAAAAAAATTATCAAGATACACACACATGAAATACCTCAAGCTTATGTCTTGTTTTCTAGAAAAAACACCTCAAAATTAAGTGATTGTTAGCCTCAAACAAGCAAAATTATTTGCCAAGGGGGTAAGAAAAATAATCTTAATGAGATATAATCTTAAGCAGAAGTTTGAAGCATCACTTCATTTCTCATGCCATTTTTCTTGTCTGGTAATCTTGAGTTAAGATTTTTTAGATATTTGGACTGGAAACGAGACAAAATGACTGAGTAAGAAAATAAATATATTTAACAACAGATGGAAAAATGAATGATGCAAAAAAAGAAGAGTAAATAAAAACATGCCTTTAGTCTTGCAATGCAAACTACCACCGCTGCTTTACTGCTGTTATTAACTCTTTCACTGGTGAGTTTAATATATTCTATCTGGATCTGGAAGTCAGGTTTTATTGTTTTATTTTTTTATTCAGCAGGATTCAGCACACAAATTCACCAGTTACTCCCCAAACACATGCAAGTAAGTGGCTGGTGAACATACAGAAGAATAGATTCAACTTTATAGGTACTCTTTCCACATGTGTATCTGATATGAATAAAACACATCGACAAATTATATTTGAATGCATTGTTAGACTTTCTTATGTGTTTTCTAAACTCTAAATGTATTGCTTTACTAGTACCTGTGTGTATTTACATGTCTAATTCATAAAATAAGCATTGGGTGGTTAAAACACTGCATAATCGTGATGACAAGTCTTTCTCCGGCTCAGCAGCAGACAACGCACCAAAGCTCAGTTTGAGTTTTTCAGTTCCCGCTATGAGCTAACGAGCTAACGCTAACTTGTCATGCTTGTCAAGCTGGATAATGAGTAAAAACACTAGCACCAGAGACTTTACGTTCCTCACTTCAAAACTGAACAGAAGTAGGATTGTGTAGTGATTTACCCTGCTGTTGAACTCCCTCCCTCCTCATCCCTGTCTATGAGGCTCCGACCTCTGCATCAGTGCGCGAGAGAGACCGTGTTCACTCCACTCCACACTGAACTAATGTTGTTTTTTTTAATAATCAAGCGTCCCCGTGTCGCGCGACACAACGAATCGATTATGAAATTCATTTCCAGCTATTTTAGTAAACTATTTTTTTCAATTTAATCGATTTGTTGTTGTAGCCCTATAGAGATGAACATCTGCGAGACGTTCCCGCAGATCTGCCATTTGCACATGCACACGAGACAGAGAGTGACAGCGGTGAAATCAAATGCTGAATCAAAACTTTGTCAAATCCTGAATCAATATTGGAGTTAATTTTGGATGCTGGAGGAAGGACGACATCATGGCTGAAGTATTTCTGTTAGGTACTGTTCTGTTTTAAACCTATTTTAGTCACGCAGAGCTGATGTAGATGTGTTGTTATGAATGGGTTATATGCACAGAAGTGTTGTTCAGCCACTCAAATCTTCTATTTTCAGACTTTTTACAGCAACAATAATGTCGATTTTTATTTAGTTTAACAACTAAACATCAGTAAACAGCGCTGTTCCACCTAGCCTGCTTTACTGAGCTGAAGTTGCTTTTATATTTACATTGGTTCATGTTGGAGCATTGACAGCCTGTGACGCGCTCACTATATTGTTTACCGCTAACTCTGAATATTCAGTCTGAAACAGCATGTAAGTATGGTTTAGTAATAAGTGTAAATCCTGCACGCCGCCGGCCAACCACTAAGCACACAGCAGTCGCTTTAGGACAAAGCGTGTGAGAGAGAGAGACCAGCGATCCTTGCATGCATGAAATGTTGCACATTATAACAAGTTCTGCTTGCTACACAACAGAAACTGTAGATATAACACAGGTTTTCATTGGGAATTGCAGTTTTATAAAGTACTATAAAGTTTTCTAACTGGCGAATGACGTGATCCAGTGGGTTGTCTGCTGTCATCTTTACGGTGCACATTCGTGATTTCAGGAGGCATGGCTTTGTACAGCAGTGGAGGGACTGTATTTTCAAAGATATCATGCTAAGCGTTAGCATTTAGGCAGATCATCTACTGCACCTTTAAGTGTCACTCTCTCAGTTATGACATATTAAATGAAAAGATGACATTGTTTGTTATGACAACTTGACATAAATACATCACAACCTGTTTTTGTTTTTCAACTTGACATAACCAAGACAACAAAACTTGTCATAAACATGATTATCATGAAGCCATTAGAAAAATATCAGATACTTCCTAACAGTATTAATATTTATTTAGACCTCAACTACAGCTGAATTGGTCATTTAAATGTCATTAAATATTAATAATGCTCTTAAAAATGATTTGAGTAATGACGCTTTTAATGAGACATTTAAATACAGTTTGTTCCACTGAAAACGTGATCAGAAAAATATTCACGACACAATTATAATACCTCATGACGGGTCATGTTTATGCCGGGTTTATGACAAGTTTTGTTGTCCTGATAACGTTCAAGTTGTCCTGACAAAAACAGGTTGTTATGAACTTGTTTATGTAAAGTTGTCATAACAAACAATGTCATCTTTGCATTTTAAATGAGCAAATGACACTTAATAACAGTTGTTATAAGCATTCACATTCATGACATGCGTCACATCACGATTATAAGTGTCTTATGAACACCCCTTTAAGGAAACGTCTTCTTTTGACATTCTGAAAAGGCATTTGTGGTAGGCGTGATATAAAAGCAAGTCTGTGCTGTACGTGTGTGTGTGGAGTTGAGTAAACAAGTGTGTAGTGTTTCCACATTTCACTGAGTAAACGACTTGTTGCATGTGCTACACACACATGTGCAGTATATTTAGACCACACCGCGAAAAATTCTTGGTTCCACACAACCGATTTGTGTTGGAACAACATGAAGGAATTAAGTTAGCTTATTAGTTCTTACAAATGTAAGTGGATTGATTATAAAACAATTAAGTTCCCCCAAATTCACAATCAGCTCATTGTAAATAAGTAGTTTGAACAAAGAGCAAATATCTTTTTTTGAAGTGCAGCTTTTACAGCAGAATGTACACTACGGCAAAATGGCAGACACACAATTGTACACTGAAAAAAGTGTTGCATGCAAAACTGTTGCAAACAATTTATTTGTGTTGAATTTAACTAAACTAATTAAAATAACAATGTTCAACTTAATTTGTTTGTTTAAATTCAGCGCAAATAAATTGTTTACAACCACTTCACGTAAAATAATTGAGTAAATTCAAGGAATCCTCTTTGAATAATTTTTTTTAGTGTAGGTGATATATTTATAACATATCACAAAGCTTAACTCTTATTTGCGTACTTGACTTATGAGAGGACATACAGAGTTCATGCATGTAAACAAATAAAAGGAAATAAGCACAACAAACACATAGCAAAGCTTCCAACGGGATGTAAAGGCTCAAATCCACTCAAATCTATGCACTCCTTTCCTTTCTTTAATAAAGTATAGATATATACTTATATACTATATATATATATATATATATATATATATATATATATATATATATATATATATATATATATATATAGTTGAAGTCAGAATTATTAGCCCCCTTTTTCTTTTTTAAATATTTCCCAAATGATGTTTAACAGAGCAAGGAAATTTTCACAGTATGTCTGATAATATTTTTTCTTCTGGGGAAAGTCTTATCTTGTTTTATTTCGGCTAGAATAAAAGCAGTTTTTAATTTTTTAATAACCATTTTAAGCTCAAAATTATTAGTCGCTTTAAGCAATTTTTTTTTTTCGATAGTCTACAGAACAAACCATCGTTATACAATAACTTGCCTATTTACCCTAACCTGCCTAGTTACCCTAATTACCCTAGTTAAGCCTTTAAATGTCACTTTAAGCTGTATAAAAGTGTCTTGAAGAATATCTAGTCTAATATTATTTACTGTCATCATGGTAAAGATAAAATAAATCAGTTATTAGAGATGAGTTATTAAAACTATTATGATTAGAAATGAGTTGAGGAAATCTGCTCTCCGTTTAACAGAAATTGGGGGAAAAAATTAAAAAGGGGGCTAATAATTCAGGATGGCTAATAATTCTGACTTCAACTATATATATATATATATATACATACTGCTGGAAAGGCCTGCAAATGCACGCACGCAGCCTACTCATGAGAGTAAATCTGATTCAACGCAAGCAAACAAACAATCTCCTTCATTAATTCACAACAAGACCTCGTCGAAAATGACAACCCCATTAATTAGCTGTGAGCTCACGTCCATATATCCCCATTTCCAGATTGCCATTATAATGCATGGCATGACTTGTGGTTTGATTTCACACGCAAAGAACTGATGTGAAAAGTTGCATGTATTCTGCTCATGTGCGCCGCTGTCATTGTTCATCCACTGATTATCCGTGTATATCAGCACTCCTGGGATGGATGTGTGTTGTGCGGGTGGCTACTTCAAAACCGTTATCTAACCCATTATTATACCTCACACACAACCTTTATGTCTCATTGGTTCGTATTCGGTGGTGGTAAATATACATATTGAATAAATGCATTGCAACAGTTGCTGAATTGTGGATGCATGGGGATGAACAGCATGCCAAATTATACATATATATAAAAAAACAACAACATCCTCACACACTCACCATCTATTGCCCTTGCAGGAAGAACCACCTCCAAACTGTACAAAAACCCCAGGAAGAACAATCCGACAAGCAGCCTGCAAGCCGTGGAGCGCAACATCATATTTCAACAGGACACACACACTAAAATATGTGTATAAAAAGGCCAGAAACAATAAAGCAAGGTCCGATGATCCTGTGAAGCTGCAGTCTGATGCGCCTCTCCAAATGCGCACTCTGGCGCAAAAGGTTTCTCCTGGCACGCACGATTCACCTATTCCTTGAATGCATGGCTCGATCTATGGATGATGCAGGTCTGATCCTCGGCATCAAAAAGGCGCTCAGACCGATGCTTTGTTGCGGATGACAGCCAGCTCCAGCTCCGCTCCGAGCTGATCACACCTATGAATGCAAACCCGATTCTCTCTGTTGCTGCTGGTAACACGGATTGGGCGAAATGTGTGGTCCAATCCTCAACTAGTGATGTTCGACTCGTGAATCGGTTCATTTCGCGCGAACCGATTCGCTAGTGGGAATCGTTGGTAACGGTTGATGGAACGATTTTGATAGATAGATAGATAGATAGATAGATAGATAGATAGATAGATAGATAGATAGATAGATAGATAGATAGATAGATAGATAGATAGATAGATAGATAGATAGATAGATAGATAGATAGATAGATAGATAGATAGATAGATAGATAGATAGATAGATAGATAGATAGATAGATAGATTCCTTAACTTCACTACAGGGTAATCTTAAAGCTTTTGAGACATCTCGACTGCTGAATAAATACTTAATGTTTACGATTAATATGCTTAGATAGATAGATAGACAGACAGACAGACAGACAGACAGACAGACAGACAGACAGACAGACAGACAGACAGACAGACAGACAGACAGACAGATAGATAGATAGATAGATAGATAGATAGATAGATAGATAGATAGATAGATAGATAGATAGATAGATAGATAGATAGATAGATAGATAGATTCCTTGACTTCACTACAGGGTAATCTTAAAGCTTTTGAGACATCTCGACTGCTGAATAAATACTTAATGTTTACGATTAATATGCTTGAGTTGAGTGTATTTAATTTTTGTTGTTAATTAACTCGTTTACTTTATGTATAACTCTGTATTCCCCTGTTAAATCTATAATAAAATAAAAGTTCAGGGAACGCAACTGTTATTTGTAAGATGTAATATTGAATATTGTTTTTATGTTTGTTTTTGAGTATATTTCTGTGCTATTTTTTAATTGATTTGTCTTATTTGCATTATCCTGTGGTTATAATTGTATTTGTTATACTAATTTACATTAATAATAATAATAATAATAATAATAATAATAATAATAATAATAATAATAATAATAATAATAATAATAATAATAATAGAAATGTAATATTGAAGCATTTTGTAAATCAGCTGAATTATCTTTTTGCTGCCCACTTGTTTATGTATTCCAATAGAGAACAACATATCTTTTGAACTATAACTCAAAATGAACTTCATAAATGAATTTTATAAACAAATAGCCAAGCATTTCTGTTTATCTGAATTCACGATTAATAGGCCTGTGTTTGAGTAGCTTGAACTAAAAAATTTTTTTCGAACTACTTGTTCTTGGTTTCTTTTAACTCATGATTTACTTTTCATAACTCAGGATTATTTTGCATTCAAACTCGTCTATATTCATTATCGACTACACAAATATAATGTTTTAAATGTAGAGAATATAAAATCAATGATGGAATAACCTTTATTTTTTTTAATCAGAACAAATAAAAACGTGTGTTTATGACCAATACTGTATTTTTTAAGTGCTCTAAACGCACAATATTTTAAAATCAAAAATAGAATAAAACAAACACATCTTCCTCAGACACACACTTAATACATTTTATTCCGGAGCAGAATGTTTTCTATAAATGAATATAATGGCAACACGTAATGAATGTAATGGGAACACGCGAGGATGTAAAAGAACCTATGCACTGATCAATTGAAGCAGATTGTTCGAAAGAACCGACTCGCTAGAATGAGTCGAACTTCCCAACATGAGCTCTGCTGGCTGCTGTGTGACGTCGGCAGGAAAACTCCATCCACGAGTAAACCGATTGATAAGCGCGGAGCTTCGCTATTGGCTGAGGAGATGTCGAGAAAAAAATCCATCCAATCAGCGCCGCCTGCGTTGAGTCGACGCCGAGAAACACGACACCAGAGACGTTTTACCGATTTATTATTGCGAAACTGAGTTTTTAGGACGACATTGTATCTTACATCTTAACACAAACACGAACTTATATTGAAATGCCTCGTTTTAAAGAAAGAAATAATTATTTAAAATAGTTTCAACTCATTTTAACATAAACTTGAACGTTAACCATTGCTATTCTCGTTGGTGAAACGATATTCATAAGAGCTACATAAAATATAAATCAAATTTGTGTGTTAAACATAATAGTGTAACGTTTTTATAACATACAGATGTTTCCAGTACTGTATGTGAAACTTATAAATATAACATTAGCATGTTGTTTAATCCTCACATTAATTCCAGCCCTGAACACTGTAATTCTATTTAATTCATCATTACAAGTACATGTAAACAACTTTTTAAGGAGGTATGAAAATGACATGTGAGTCATATCTGGTTAAAGAGTTTCTCCCGTGCAGTCTTTGGGGGAAAAACATCTAAACCAAACCCAAGGGTACAGTAATACGCAAGTAAACACTGGGATAAACATGTGCATGGGTTGAGAAACAGCCTTTATTCTGCTCAGGGCTCACAAACAGAAAACCGCTCTGAATGAATCCGGAACAAAAAGGAAACTCTTAGCTGGCAACATTTGGGACAATTATTTCTTTTCCCCATAAAGGCAGAACTGCTTACCATGCACTCGGAGCTCAGCTCAAATCCTGTTGTGTAACTAAATGAGTTTATCCAAGACTCTCACTGTGACCAACTGCGCAAGTAAATAACAACTTTCAATCTAGCACACCAACAGACAGAGAATAAGAAATCTACAATACTGAAGGACACTGCAGATGGGAAAAATATTCTCAGAGAAAGTCTGTATGAGCACTATTCACTCTGCTATTAGGAAGGAATTTTCCACATTGATTTCTCACAGGTGTTTTACCCATATTTCAAATTACACATTGCATTATAATACTGGAAGATTTTTCCTACGATGAGTGTATATTTTACCACAACGCGGTTAAGATTATCTTAAAGTGGACCTATTATGCAAAAATAACTTTTATAAGGGGTTTAAACACAGTTGTGTGTCAAAAGTCTGTGAATATAGCCAGCTTCCAATAGTAAAAATTAATTAATTCTATTAATTTATAATCAGACTTGCTAAAAACAGTCTGTAGAAACACTCTGATTGACATTCTTCCTTTGTACGTGTCATAGAGCGGGAAAGCCCCGCCCACTAGTGCCCATCTCTCCCTCATAAGTGCATATATTTTGAATCTGCTGCTGACACACAGGCATCTGTAGCTCCGCCCTCTTCTGAAAAGAGCAGTGTCATTTGAATTTAAAGCGACAGTCACCAAAACACTACAATTAGGATCAAAGCCTAAAATGGTCAGTTTCGGAGAGTTAGAAACATTATTTGTGCGGTATTTTGAGCTGAAACTTCACACATACAAACTCTAGAGGCATCAGATACTTGTAAAAATGGGCATAATAGGCTGCCTTATAACTCAGGGAATGTATTTAATCCAAAACAATTCCCATCGAGAGGCAGAATAATTTATTTACATTTTTTAATGTTAGTTTCAGTCACCAAATAGACATTCTTGATGTTTAGATCATTCAGCGCTTAAAGTGAGGGTGTGAGTGAGGTTTTTTGGCTGCCTTAGAATGCCTCATAATGTATTTTTTCACAGTGCATCAATGTGTAGACAGAACACTATTAATAAATAATCATACAGAGAAATGATGTGCCGTGAATTCCAACAAATGTGAGAGGTTTATTTGAGTGAATTACTTTACAGTGAAGAGTACTGAATATAGTCATTATAATGTGCTAAGAGTAATGCTGTGCAATAATGTCATATTAAAGGGATAGTCCTCCCAAAATTGGAATTTCTGTCATCGATTACTTTCCCTTCACTGAGTTTTTTGTTCTGTTGAACACAAAGCAAGATCATTTGGAGAAAGCTGAAAACCTGTAACCATTGACTTCCATTGCATTTGTTTTTCCTACAATGGTACAATGGTTATAGTGTTTTCTAGCTTTCTTCGAAATATAATTTTAGTGTTAAATAAAAAAGAAAACTCATTTAAATGTGAGTAAATATTGAGTAAATTTTCATTATTCTGTGAACTATCTCTTTTAGGAGCAAAAAGTTTTGTTGTTGTTGTTTAAAGCCAAATGAAGTCAATTAATTGAACGTTGTAAAAAGCAGCCATTGACCTCCATAGTAGAAACAAGAAATACTATGGAAGTCAATGGTTTTTTCCAGCACTCCTAAGAATATTTTCCTTTGTTTTCAACAGAATAAATAAACTCAAACACATTTGGAGCAAGATTAAATTACAGAATTTTCATTTTAGGATGAACTATTCCTTTAACAACACTCTACAATCAAAACACAGATTTAAAAAATACAAATGAAAGCAGAAAGTGTTCTTGTATTTGTCTGTATCGGAGAGAAGCATGATTGTTGAGCATTTTGATATGATATGTATTAATACCACTCAAGGTCGCCGATATAGTTTCAGGGCGCTATAAATGATTTATAAACCCGTAAAGTCACTGTGTGCATCAGCCTCTCTTTCTCACCTAAAATCATCCTAACCAACCCTAGTGATGGGGGTTTGCAACCAAAAACAATTTCTAGCGGATTTTAACCACCTACCAAGCAACTTGATGTTTAAAAGACGTCTAACAGACATTTAAACACAGACGTCATGGCTAAAACCAGGCTAAATTTGGGCTAATCTAATAGCCACCATTCAAGTCCAAAATAGACTGGTCATCAAATAGACAAATCAGATAGACTTCACATGTGTAGTCATTCATTTGATGACTATGGCCATTTTTTGGACTATTGTTAGACGTATATTAGATTTTCACCCAAATTTAGCCCTGTTTTGGCCAAGATGTCAATGTTTAGATGTCTATTAGATGTATATTGACATCTTTTAAACATTAAAAAAATGCTTGCTGGGCTCATCAAGCAACTTGACGTTTAAAAGATGTCTAATAGACATTTTAACACTGACATCTTGGCTAAAACCAGGCTAAATTTGGGATAATCTAATAGCCATCATTCAAGTCCAAAATACACTGGTCATCAGATAGACAAATCAGATAGACTTCACATGTGTAGTTATTCATTTGATGACTATGGTCATTTTTTGGACTATTGTTAGACGTATATTAGATTTTCACCCAAATTTAGCCCTGTTTTAGCCAAGATGTCAATGTTTAGATGTCTATTAGATGTTTATTGACATCTTTTAAACATTAAAAAAAATGCTTGCGGGGCTCATCAAGCAACTTGATGTTTAAAAGACATCTAATAGACATCTACACACAGACATCTTGGCTAAAACAAGGCTAAATTTGGGCTAGTCTAATAGACATCTAACAACAGCCCAAAAATAGACTGGTCATCAAATTGACAGATTAGACAGACATCAGATGCGTTGTCATTCATTTCTATGTATTTGATGACTATAGTCAATTTTTGGACAATTGTTAGACGTCTATTAGATTTCCACCCAAATTTAGCCCTGTTTTAGCGAAGACGTCTATGTTTAGATGTCCATTAGACATATTTTAAACATAAAAATGCTTCCTGGGCCCACCAAGCTACTTTATGTTTAAAAGACATCTAATAGACATCTACACACAGACATCTTTTCTAAAACAAGTCTAAATTTGATCTGTCAGTGAAAATCTAATAGACATCTAACATTAGCCCAAAAATAGGCAAGTCATCAAATATACGAATTAGACATGTGGTAATTCATTCCTACATATTTGATGACTATAGTCTCTTTTTGGACAATGTTACATGCCTATTATATTTTCACTAACAGCCCAAGCCTTGTTTTAACCAAGATGTCAGTCTTTAGATGTCTATTAGATGTCTACAAGACATCTAATAGGCATCTAAGCATAGACGTCTTGATTTAAACTGAGCTAAATTTGGGTGAATATTTAATGTCCAAAATGGACTATTTTTGGACTATTGTTAGAAAACTATTAGATCTTCACCTAAATTTAGCCCTGTTTTAGCCAAGATGTCTATGTTTAGATGTCTATTGGATGTCTGATAGAAGTCTTTTAAACATAAAAACTGCTTGCTGGGCAACTTCCATGTGACTAATCAAATATTTCAGCCAAATTCTCAGATTTTACAGCCTGAGCTGTTCTTCATTCTGCTGCTGTCCTTCTGCTTTGGACAGAAAATTAGATTTTGTTGCTGTAAGCCTTTCATCTCTCAGGAAGGTTGAACCATAGTCCGGACTATCATTCAGTGCACAGTGTGAAATACGGCAAGATGCACCTCTGGGTTGTCAGTCTAATTTGGCTGTAGTTGCGCACAGCAGAGGTGGACTGTACTTCTTTGCTTCCAGCCCAACACAGAGTCCCCTGTGGTCGGTTCTGTCTCCCCCATCGTCCCTGTGAATTGATGCTCAAGGCCAGTCTGTGTGCTTTCCTTTAGTGTGATATCTTATTTGTTTCTAGAGAAGACAATATCTCTCTCCTTTTTTTTTATTGACCTGATTTTGGCCATGAGTGGGGCACTTGCCCTGATAATGCTGAATCCAAGGATCTCTGTACGAGACGGGCCGACTGCTCATTTCTTTGAAGTGGTGTCTATTTACATCCTAGTTCAGACAACAAGTGAATCCAGTGCAGGGATTTCTCCTGGGGCATTACTGCTGGACCAGCTCTATTTATTCTTTATGTATATGCTGCAGCTATTTATGTAGGACATGGCCCTGTTAAAGGGTTAGTTCACCCAAATATAAGCATTCTGTTATTAGTTACTGAGCCTCACGTTGTTTCCCTGAGGCCTTTGTTCATCTTCAGAAAACAAATTAAGGTATTTTAGATGAAGTCCGAGAGCTACTTTATCCTCTGTAAACAGCAAGGGTCCCAAGACATCCAGACGAGGTCCAGAAAAAGAATAAAAAAGATTGTCAAAAAATAGCATGTGACTTCAGTGAGTCAACTTTGTTCACCTTTACCTTTCGCATCAAGTCAGGGTGTGCACTTACTATGGGCGATATGGCACAATATGATGCCCCTATAATGGCAGTCTATCTTATCCTGCAGTAAACGTTCACCCTGACATGAGGCGGGAAAGAAGACATTGGTGAATAGAGTATTTTTTGTGCCCAAATGTGTTCTTGGAGCTTCAGTCCTTTTCTCAAACTATTTGCATCTTAAGTCCCTCCCACTTTGAGATCCAACAGTCTACTTACAGCATAAGACCCTCCTCACTTGAAGATCCCCCAACCCACTTCTGTCAAAAGCCCCTCCCACTTGGACATCTTCCAAACTACTTGTTTCACAGGCCCCTCCCATTTGGACACATCCCAATGTACTTGTGTCATAAGCCCCTCCCACTTGGACAGCCCCAACCTACTTTCAGCATAAGCCAATCCCACTTGAAGGTCTCCCAACCTACTTGTGTCAAGACCCTCCCACTTGGATATTTTCCAACCCACTTGTCATAAGCCCCTGCCACTTGGACATCTTCCAAACTATGTTTCATAGGCCCCTCCCATTTGGACACCTCTCAATGTACTTGTGGCATAACCTCCTTTAACTTGGACGCCTTCTTACCTACATGTGTTATAAGTTTCTCCCACTTGGAGATCCCCCAAACAACTTCTGTCAAAAGCCCCTCCCACTTGGACATCTTCCAAACTACATGTTTCATAGGCCCCTCCCATTGGGACACCTCCCAATGTACTTGTGGCATACGCTCCTCCAACTTGGACATCCCCAACCTACTTTCAGCATAACCCTATCCCATTTGAAGGTCTCCCAACCTACTTGTGTCAAGACCCTCCCACTTGGACATCTTCCAAACTACTTGTTTCATAGGCCCCTCCTATTTGGACACCTCCCAATCTACTTGTCTCATAAGCTCCTCCCACTTGGTCTCTGGTCTGCAACACAAACTTGGATATCCATGCTTTGCTGGTGAGACATTCCCATTTATAATTTGGTCCCTGACTATTTGAGGTCCTGCTGAGGCCGAGATGTGGTGCCTTCCCAAAGTGGACCGTTCTTTGTGCCACTTTGTGCCAGTCTTTTTGTTTTTCAGTCCTTCTCTCCCTCTCTCTTTGAGTTGCAGGAGGTTGTGCAGACTTTGTCCTTTCAGAGCTCTGAGGATTTAAGCTGACCTCACATGCCAGTGGTGTAAATCTGACCATTTGTTTGTCTGCTTTGGTGGCCTTACCAAAGGTCTTGATGCTGTTGTCTGATGTCTGTCTGTATTGAAACAGGACTGCTTTATGAAGGCTTAAAGGTGAAAACAATCCATGCAGCTCATATGAGTTTGTGTGCACACCTACTGTAAAGAAAATGCTGCTTTTTCAAAGGCGTTGGTCAAAGGAGTATCACTTGAAGATGCTGTCATCAGTTTTGTAACTTTGATTGTCTTAGTAGTAATCAAGCTCTATCAACATTTAGTCATCCTCCACTGGTTCCAGACATGTTATGGTTTCTTCCTCCTGTTTTGAAGAATGCTAGAAATCAGACGTTATTGACTTTTAGTTTGTTTGTTTTTTGTACTTTTGATGTCTATGGCTACTTGACACCAACATTCTGCAAAATACCTTTTTATGTGTGTTAAAACAAGAAGCTCAACGTAATGAATGAGTGATTTTGGGTAAGAAATGTGCAGTAGGTAGGATTTATAGTGGTTGAACTATGTATTGCAGTCCAATTTTAAAATATTACAGTGGATTGTTTTTTATCCGGCTTCCAATGACTCAATGCACATGCAGGTTGCCAGATTGACGATACAAATAGGAGCAAGTGTGCCTGATGATCAAGCCTTACAATGTAAACCAATTAGCTATCAAGGTGTAAAATAAGTCTCTCTATGTTTCTAGAGTGTGTAAGTGTGAAGTTTCAGCTCATAATTGCACACAAATAATGTTTTCTAACTCTGAAACTGACCCTTTCACTCTTTGATCATAATGATGTTGTTTTGGTGACTGTCGCTTTAAATTCAAATGAAATTGTGCTCTTTACAGAAGCGGGCGGAGCTATAAATGCCTGTGTGTCAGCATAGTGTCAGATTCAAAAACAAGACTAACATTCTATATGCTAATGAGGGATAGATGTGCACTAGTGGGCGGGGCTTTCCCCCTCTGATGACACGTACAAAAGGAGAATGTCAATCAAAGTGTTTCTGCAAAGTGTTTCTGATTATAAATATCATTAGACGCTGGATATATTCACACCTGCCACACAACTGTGTTTAAACCCATTCATAACCTGTCTTTTTGGATTTTCAGACTACTGCTGCATCCTGAAGCTCATTCCTTCACAGTCTACTAGTAGATGGATCTGGTGGAGGAGGTAAATTGGACACTGTTGTAAATTCTGAGCACAAAAACAACTCTCAGATAAAACTGTTATAAATGTACTTTATCTTACACGTCGCCTGAATCAACAAATTCTTGTTTTAGCTCGATATATTGTGTATAATCTTATCTTACCCATACACAAAGAAGTGCAAGTCACTTTTCTAGAGTTTGAACTGAATATAACTCTTGTCTGAACAGTGATGAAGACTCCACTGCAAAAACGCTTGTCTTACTTAGATGTTTTGTCTTGTTTCTTGTTCAAATATCTAAAAGTGCCTAAATCACGAAGCATTTTTTTAGACAAGGAAAATAAATTTTTTTGATGTTGTTTTTTTCAGAAATAAAGAGTCAAAATGAAGTGAGTTTTTCCTTAAAGGGCACCTATGGTAAAAAATCTACTTTTCAAGCTGTTTGGACAGACATATGTGCATGTATGGTGTATAGACCGTCATATTGGGGTGATATAAACACACCCAGTGCTTTTTTTCAATTTAACAACATAAAAAACGGTGGACCAATTGGAGCGGTTTTCAGATCGACCGCTACTTTACCAATTGATTGACAGGCGTGTCATCATATCCTCAGTTTGTTGATTCACGTCCGCCATTTTCAGCGTGAGTCGAAGCGATATCTCTAAAGGAACACCCTAGCTCTATTTTTAGATGCAAGGCTCATTGGGCTCAACACAAGATCAATATTCTCCACATTATCGCTCTAATCGGAATTATTGGTTGTAGGGCTGGGCGATTCTTTCGATTTTTCCGATTAATTCGAATTTACGTTTTAAGACGATTTAATTTTTCATTAAATCGAGGTATCGCAATTTTTTTTAAATAAAACTATTAGGTACAATATGAGAGGCAATATTGTCCGACCACATGATGGCGCGCCTAATTAGCCGCTCACTTGTGAGAGTACGGTGCTCTATGAAGGAATGTAACAGAGAATGTTATGGCGGCAAATCAATGCCAATATAAATCGAGCGCAGCGGGGATGTTTGCGCGCGAGGAGAAGTGAACCGTGAGCAGATTACAGATCTACACGCGAGAAAACTACAGCTCGCGAGCGCACAGGGGATCTTCACGCGCGCGCTCAACTGATCCAGCGCGAAGAAAACAAGTCCCGCGCGCGCACCTCATCATCTGTGCGCACGATGTACGCTCTCGCGAGCGAGGTCATGCCTACAGCGCGCGCGCGCGATCAGTTCTCTCTGCTCGCGAGAAACATTTTGGAATTTTGTCAGTCCTGGGGCGGGACTTGGTTCACTTGTTATCTCTAGCGCTATTGGCTACTCTACCTTTCCGGAAGTTAGCCGGGATTGGACGCCGATTAAACGACGAACCATAATTCACGTGATCTTATCATCACCTTAACAAACATGGCTTATGACTAGCACGTAAGTAATCATTTTATTTATTATGAAAATTATTGCCTTTGTTAGAAAAGGTAGTTATTAGAAACTTTATTAACAGGCGCCCTGTTTACTAACACATTGTCTTGTTAAATCAACTAATCTACTTAATCTTTAATTTATATTTAATTTACACAAAGCAAATGAAAATTTTTATTATGCTAACTTTGTAGTCAAAGTATCAATACTTCATCAATATATGCAATTGCACCATTGAAGGTAGTAAAACTACATTAGCCCATACAGCCCATACAGTCAGACTGTAGACAGAACTTTCTCTCAAGAAACCTGTAAAGAACAGCTACATGTGACTTATCAACAACATGCTTTGTTTGCATGATGGTCTACAAAGTTTTTTTTTTTTTAAACTGTTTTAAATTTGCTTAACTTTTTGAGTTGACTGATGTAATGTTTACATTGGTTAAAATGGTTATTTTCTTACTATATATTCAGAAGTATTTAATGTTTAATTCAAATTGCACAATATTTACTTTATTTCATTC
Source organism: Danio aesculapii (assembly GCF_903798145.1). Taxonomy (NCBI): domain Eukaryota; kingdom Metazoa; phylum Chordata; class Actinopteri; order Cypriniformes; family Danionidae; genus Danio; species Danio aesculapii. The sequence continues at coordinate 1,574,298 of NC_079445.1, read as the reverse complement.
AAATCTTCTGCAACGATATTTAACTTGTGAATTTGTTTTACATTTATTTACACCTTGTTGACCAATTTATGTATGGCATGGCCATTAAAAATACAATGTTCCTTAACCAGATGGTTTTTCAAGTTACTTATAAAGAGAATGTTACTTCAGTCATGTTGTTGTAATGTTTTAAGTTGACAAGTTACACAATAAAAAAAAATCGAAATCGAAATCGTGAATCGGTCAAACTTTATGAAAAAACCTAGATTTTTTTTTTTTGCCATATCGCCCAGCCCTAATTGGTTGTATCTTTAGGTAGGTTTGCAAACATGTGTACTTCTCATTGAGTCTACCTTATACTTCAGCCGTTTGCAGCGCCATGCGTTTTAGAATTCTAAACATCGGTTTCTATCAGGGTACACTCAAGTCGACGGCTGGGTGCCGCGGACCGCTGCAGAAACCTGTGTTTAGAATTCAAAAATGCGTGGCGCGACGATTCGAGACACTTCATGTTTCTGCCGCGCCACAGAGAGTGTCTGGTGTGCCGTGTCGCGGCTTCGAGCGGCGCATCCGGTGCCTCAGTCAAAGTTAATTCAGTGTGCGTGGTTATTAGTTTCTGTGTACAAGCTCGGTACTTGAAACTAGCACACAGTTGGCTGTAAAACTGTACAAAGACACAAATGATTTTGTTCTCTCCGCTTGGTCTGTGTCCGAGTCGTACATGTACGACTGAATGCGGATTCTCTCAGTCTGCCTGTCAAACTCTGTTGCAAACACAGAGCGGGTGAGCTCATGGCTCCACCCCCTTGTTACGTTGGGCGGGAAGCCGAAACTAGTCTACACGTGAAGCAACACACCCCTAAATTAGCGAGCTGTGGACACGCCCCCAACATGACACTTTTTAACACATTATAATAAACAAATCTGAACAGTGTGTTAAACTGAACCTGAACTGGCACACTCAGAAAAACCATAATATTAACATTAAATCATAAAAAAGAGGTAAACTATGTGCCCTTTAATACAAGTTAAATAATCTGCCAATGGGGTAAGGAAAAATAACCTTGTCAACAGGAAAAACGAAATTTTCCCACTGGCAGATTATTCAGCTTGTTTTAAAAGAAAAACTCCCTTCATTTTGACTCATTATTTCTGAAAACAAGACCATGGCTGTGTCTGAAATCGCCTACTACTCAGTAGGTACTGCATTTGAATTTTAACGTACAACTCGACCATTAGAAAAGTGTGTTTTATACAGTATGAATGTCAGTAGTATGAATGGAACTCGGATGAACTACATCCGCCATTTTGATCACGTGGCCTACCCGCATCAGTTGCTTCGCTTCACTCCCATTCATGAATTCTCTCGCTGTGCATCATGAGATAGCGTAGCGTCCATCCAATGCGCACTTCAGATTATCGCCGGAAGTAGTCGGTCAACTGGATACTTTTCGCCAGTGTTGGGGGTAATGCATATCAAGTAACGCGAGTTATGTGATAATATTACTTTTCTAAGTAACGAGTAAAGTAACGAATTACTTTAACAAAATAGGTAATAATATTTGAGTTACTTTTTTGAAAATGTAATTTCTTTAAAAAAAATTATTTCTGAATTGAAATTAAAGGTTTAAAATAATTTAATTTAAGGTTTTACAGTGCGTTGTTAATTGCAGAGCTTCTCTATTAAAAAAATTACAGTAAGAAATAAAAAAAGCAAGTTTTGAAAGAGATCAAACCTCCGCCAGGTAATAAAAAGTAACTCAAAAGTAACGGAACGCATTACCATAAAAAGTAATCCAACTAGTTACTTTTTGGGGGAGTAACTCAATATTGTAATGCATTACTTTTCTAAAGTAACTTTCCCCAACAATGCTTCTCGCATACTGTTTTTCAAATTCTATACTACTCGGCTTGCATACTGTTTATAGCGTACTATATAGTATGGAAGCATGCGATTTCGGACGCAGCCCACATTTTTTGCTTGTCTAGAAAATCTCTTAAATATTTGGACTAAAGACAAAACAAAAACTTTTTGCAGTCGATGTTTTGTATTAAAAATAAAATACCATTTAAAACGGGATTTTCTTTTTAAATCATGACTTGATACCATCCCATTGTCCACACTAAAACAAACACTCACAAACATTTAATCTGTAATTGTTCCAAAGGTTATAATTGGATTTGTATTGGTTTTAACGTAAACTGTAATTGTCTCTGTGGGTTTCTAAGTAGAAGTACTGAAGATTTGCTGCCTTCTATTAGTGGGACAGTAAAACCACTAACTCATAATGTAGTATATACATTTTAAACCACTGCTATTTTCCCAATAAATCATTTCAAATTTTAACTGTTGAAAGCTGATGATGATTTTGTAATGTTTTAATGACATATGTACACTGAAATGATTATTCAAAGATGACGTATTGCATTTACTAATTATTTTTAAGGTGAGTGCTTGTAAGCAATTTATATTGGCTGAATTTAAATAGAACTGGGTAAATTAAATTGGCCATAGTGTATGAGTGTGTCAATGAATGTGTATGGGTGTTTCCCAGTACTGGGTTACAGCTGGAAGGGTTGGCGGTTCATAGCACTGTGGCGACCCCTGATAAATAAGGGACTAAGTTGAAGGAAAATGAATGAATGAATTTAAATAAACAAATTAAGTTGGGACATTGATACATTTCATTCGTTTCTTTAAAGTCAGCCTATAAAAATTATTTGCAACAACTTTGCAATCTTTTTTTTCAGTGTAGTATAAATCACAAAAACTTTTGTCTTTTTTGTTTTTTTTATAGCAGGAACGGTTCGATCATGCTGCAGAAATGTCATGTTTTGAGTACAACATGTTCTTTCAGCCCGATTGGACTACAAACCGTGAGACGTTGAAGGCATAGGAAAGTGAACAACACGCTCTTTGTCTCAACAACTTTAAACTCTCTTGGAGTTGTTGGTTTTGGAAAGTGCTACCTGTCTCCCCGAGTTGGGCTTTTGTGAGTCCTTGTCAAAACAGGATAACGGGTCGACGAGATGCAACAGAAAGTGAGGAAGTGCCTTTGAAGTCGGTTCAGTGTTAATGACCCTTTATAAAAATACAGGCAAATAAAATAAATAAATCACCATCATTGTGGCAGCCTACAAAGCACTGAGCTATCCATGAACTTTCACCTAATAAAAGCAATGCAAGTAAAAAAAAAGATAGATAGATGGATGGATGGATGGATGGATGGATGGATGGATGGATGGATGGATGGATGGATGGATGGATGGATAGATAGATAGATAGATAGATAGATAGATAGATAGATAGATAGATAGATAGATAGATAGATAGATAGATAGATAGATAGATAGATAGATAGATAGATAGATAGTCAACAAATTGTTATTATATAATAAGATAAATAAAAGTAACTGGTGTTGTGTTTGTGTGAAATAGGGTGTCCAAACTCGGTCCAGGAGGGCCGGTGTCCAGGACTGAGTTCGGAGGTTTGGAGGTTTTAGACTGAATAAAAATTGGACACCCCTGATTTAGATTATATGACACTGCCACCCATTGGACAAACAAGGTAAAGCACACATTACAACCAGATTATATCGTAATAAACACCCAAATAAGGGTTCTTCAGCAGTTTTGAGGCGCTATTTAATGTTGCTAAGTGTTTCTTTTCTTTGGTTCGTTAGCATAAGAGAACCAATTTCTGTAATATAGCTCCACTGATGGTTCTTTGGTACAGCAATGATACATATGAGTACCTAAACAAATTCAAGAGATACACCTTTGTACTTTATAGGTACTAAAATGCACCTTTGATGTATAAATATGGACCATTAAGGTAAAAATGTGAAAAGGTAAAGCTCAAGTACCTTTATTTCTGAGTTGAAGGCAAAAATATACAAGAAACATGCTAAGTGAATATATTTGTTTATCTGAAAAATGGCTTTTGGGCTTGATAAAGTCAGCTAGCCTATATGTGACAACACTGCATATAACATGATATACGGTGAACACTGACAAATATAAACTCATTACAGTAATGTTAACCTATTTTCTGTTGTGGATAAAGGCTTAACTATTATTAAACTTGACAAAAGAGAGCGATAGAGATGTATTTTAAAGAAATATTGTCAAAGAAAACACCGCCAAGAATTAATGTTAACCTCGGCATGGACAGATGACGGTTAAACTCAGTGATTTGACACTATTCAGTGGGTCTACTTGTATTTGTCGAAACATACGCTTCAAATTTAACAACAAACACGATAAATTAACAAAAGATGTGATTAAACATAGCCTACCTTGTGCCTCTTCGGAGTGGGGATAAATGAATGTATAATCTGTAAATCTTGCATTTCGCGTCCATAAAACTCAAAATATCATCAATTTATCTTCACTGAATGATATTAAATTATTTAAATAATAGTTTAAACAGAGTTTATGAACAGAGTTATCTATCTAGTTCTCATGAACAGAGAAAATTAAAATTATAGGATTTTAATTAAAAGAAAAGCGCAATGTTTATTTAGGTGGGCGCGCTGTATGACGTCACTGAGACGAGACGCTTCGTCGATCGCGAGTGCCACATTTGATCAAAAGGCTAATATAACGATCATCTTTATATATATATATATATATATATACACACACACACACACACACATATATATGTATATATATGTGTGTGTGTGTGTGTGTGTGTGTGTATAGACTGGTTGGCTCGTTTTAGCTGGTTGACCAGCCTGGTTTTAGCTGGTCAGGCTGGAAAATGACCAGCTAAAACCAGCTTGTCCAGCCTAGTTTAAGCTGTACATAGCTGGTTTTTGCTGGGCTCCCAGCCTGTCTAGGCTGGTTCTAGCTGGTTCAAAACTTTTCGAATAAGTAGAATTAACTTTCAATCAATTTTGAGTTAACTACACTCATTTCATTTGATAAAGTTGGGTTTTACAGTGTAGTAACATTCATTAGATACTAGTACCTTTTAAATAGTACTTATGTATTAGATACTAGTACTAATTCATTAGATACTAGTGATTTCTAAATAGATACAAGTTCATATTTTAATACACTAGTAGTTAATCATTAGTTACTAGTACTGATTAATTAGATACTAGTTCCTAAATAATAGATACTAATACTTGTGTATTTGATACTTGTCCTTATTCATTAGGTAGTAGTACTTTACAACCTAAAACCTTTAAAAATGTCATCAAATGTGTTAAGGAACACTACACAAAATCAGTCAATTTAGATAAAAGATGCCCAAACTAGGGCCTGCGGGCCAAAGTCGGCCCATTGTAACCTTTGATTTGGCCCGCCATCCCATCTGAGAAGAGAGGGAGAATTTTGGGGAAAATTGGGGTTAATGCTTTTAATACACATTGTCATTTCTTATTTAAAGTAAGCTTTCATTTGTTGGTTTTATTTTAATCCACAATAACACTAAACAGAATTAAATGTTTTAATTAAATGTTGTAAATGATTTTTTTTTTTTAAATGAACATACTGTTGCTCAGACAGAGCACAATTCTGAAGTCCTCAGTGAGCAAATCAAGGCAAAGGTAGGTGCAGCATGACTAGTGTATTGAGCAATAAACTTCATAGTGTTATAAACTGAATTCTTATGTTTTCATTATAATAGGTTTGTTATAAAATATGAAACATATATAATGAATTAGTTAATATGATTTAAGTGATGTTTTCTATTTATTTTTAAATAAACTTGGAAATTATTCAGGGAAACTTTGTAATACAGCTTGATATTTTTACCTTCGGCCCTCAGCCCTCAATAATGATTGGTTTGTGGCCATTCAAGCAAAAGTTTGGGCATCCCTGATTAAGATGCTGGAGATATTCTGGCTAACAAAATGTATGTAATAAACAGCTATGTATGTACTGCTAAAACACCATTAATAGGACTCAAATCAGGTGCATCATTAAAATAAACCATTTCCAAATGTTTTCAAACTAAGGATAAAATAATCAGAATCAGATTTTTATTTAATTATTTATTGGAAATAATGATTTTCTCAGATCATTGTGAAGGAGTTTCGGCATTCCAGTCAGGATGAGTTCTGCAACTCATTAAACAGCCTGACCCTTTCTTCTTCTTCTTCTTCTGTTGTGTTGTAGATTTGCTGCTGTGTTTGGGATCATTGTCTTGATCAGGACTCAGTTCTGGCTCAGCTTTAGCTGTGTGACGAGTGTATTCACACACAACTGAAGCTGCAGACCGACATACGGATCACACCAGTTCAGGTGATTGATTAGCAATGCCTGGCTTATTTCTGATTGTGCTATATGCTGTTGTTCATCACAGGTTTAATTATCTTTATTTCAAGATCTGCCAAATCAGATCATATTTATGCCCTAAAATGGAAACATTGGAAATTTATAGAGTGTCTTTGATGTTTATTTTTTACAGACGTTTTTCTCCAGATAACTCAAATTATAATTCAATGCCTTTGGCCTTTAACTCATCTTTCACTCTCTTCAGGTAGTCTGCATCTGGATAACCATAACTGAGAAAGTGAAAAAAAATCAAACACAGTAATACAGTATTTCATTTTTAATGAGTAATTCTGCATTGAAGCAGATTTTAGATGAACTCATACCTTTGAGGTCCACCAAATGGACTGGTTTTATGATGAATATCCTTCCAGGTAACAGCGTTCTGCACACCGGTGGTTGTTGAGGTTCCGACTGTAAAGATTAGCTTCTGATCAAAAGCTCTCTGCAGCAGAGCAAGCACTTCTCTTCCTTTATTGTTGTCTGGTAAGTACGCACGACGACTTGTCCCATGATAGGGTTTCCCTGGGTTTGGATGCTTCTTCTAAAATGATAGAAAAAAGTCTCTTTTACTATAACCATAATCAAAAACATTGTAATGGTAAAGATTGCACAATGAGATTGTACATTTTAGGGGTATACATAACAGTCCACTGCACTAAATCAGTCATTTACACCTACTATAGCGTCTTTGGGTTTTCTATACAAGACTAAATGCAAACACACCCTTAAAAAATGCTGGGTTGTTACAGTATAACCCAATTTTGGGGTAATTGTCGACAAAACCAACCACTTGTGATTGTCTGTATTTGAAACTAATGCTGGATTAAAACAACCCAGCATTTTTTGTGTACATGTGGTTGAAACACGCTTATCAAATACATTCCTTGACAACAAACGACTCTATAAGATCAATATAAGTTAGACTTCCAACAAATAGTATTACAAAGATGTGTGAATGCTTGCAATGTGCATCTTAATCACCACAGTGTCTAAAAGAATTATTTTTTTTATCGACACAACAAACAGACATTTTGATTTTGATCAATCAGTTTTATGTCCTTGTGTAGTCCAAAACTTTATGGTGTGCATATTGACATAAATTAGTTTTACAAACTCTTACCGTTTGAATACCACTGGGTATGTCGTAGTAGATTTCAATAGAGCCACAGCGTGGATATCCAGGGAGACTCGCCCAACTCGTTGTTACTCTCATTGTTCCGTCTGGTTGGTTTCCCTCCAGTTTTCCAAACACTTCTTTACACACAGCACAGATGGATCCCAAACTCTCCACTGACATCCTCAAACACTCTCGACAGAATTCATGACCACACTTCAGTTTTTGTTTATCAGTGAAGCTGTCCATGCAGATAGCACACGTCTCCTCTTCAGCATCAGCATCTTTACTGTCATGTCCAGAGTTTCCTTTAGAATCTTCACTGAAACCAGCTTCTGTTTTTATTTGCCCTCTAAAGTTCACTCGCTCATCCAGATCTGGTCCTCCCGCTGCTCCTGCTCCATAATCAGACATTAGATTGATTTCTCTAGTCTTCTTCATCTTGTCATCAAACAGTTCTTTCTGAAGTTTGTACTGTATTGGGCTTTGCATTGTTCTTTTCTTGCTTTCAATGCCTTTAGCCTTTAACTCATATTTCACTCTCTTCAGGTAGACGGGATCTGGATAACCATAACTGTGGACAGAGAGTGAAAAAAGTTCAAACACAGTAATATTTCACCTTTAATTACTAATTTAGCAGACTTTAGATGAACTCATACCATTCAGGTCCACCAGATGGACTGGTTTTATGATGAATATCCTTCCAGGTAACAGCGTTCTGCACACCGGTGGTTGTTGAGGTCCCGACTGTAAAGATCAGCTTCTGATCAAAAGCTCTCTGCAGCAGAGCAAGAACTTCTCTACCTTCATCATTGTCTGGTAAGTACGCATGACAACTTATCCCATGATAGGGTTCCCCTGGGTTTGGATGCTTCTTCTAAAATGATAGTAAAAAGTCTCTTTTACTATAACCATAATCAAAAACATTGTAATGGTAAAGATTGCACAATGAGATTGTACATTTTAGGGGTATACATAACAGTCCACTGCACTAAATCAGTCATTTACACCTACTATAGGGATACAAAGTTAGCGTTAGCTCTACTATAAAAGATCTGGGTGTCATATTAGAAAGCAATTTAACTTTTAAAAATCAAATATCCCATGTCACAAAAACTGCTTTCTTTCATCTGAGAAATATCGCTAAATTACAAAGTATGCTATCCATCTCAGATGCAGAAAAGCTAGTCCATGCTTTTATGACTTCTAGGCTGGACTACTGTAATGCTCTGTTTGCTGGCTGCCCAGCATCCTCTATCCCCTATCCTCTAACAAACTTCAATTAGTGCAAAATGCAGCTGCCAGAGTTCTTACCAGGTCAAGAAAATTTGATCACATCACACCAATGTTATCCTCCTTACACTGGCTGCCTGTTAAGTTTCGTATTGAATTTAAAATATTGCTTCTTACATATAAAGCTTTAAATAATCGAGCTCCTGTTTATCTAACCAATCTTCTGTCTCGCTACAATCCAACTTGCTCTTTAAGATCTCAAAACTCAGGGCTTCTGGTAGTACCTCGAACAGCAAAGTCGAGTAAAGGAGGTCGAGCCTTCTCATTTATAGCTCCTAAACTCTGGAATAGCCTTCCTGATAACGTCCGAGGCTCAGACACACTCTCCCTATTCAAAACTAGATTAAAGACCTATCTGTTGAGTAAAGCATACACTTAGTGCACCACTTAGGGGGCTTCCACACAGGTTATGCATCTTGCTGATATACACTGTGAACATCAGCTACGCTAATTATTTTCTTTATTCTCCATTCCCACCTGTGGATACTCTTCCCGAGGCCCTCAGACTATGCAGAGTCACTGATTCGATCCAAGACCAACGACGAGATGATCCCAAGGTTTCCATATCCTGGACCAGACCGTATCCTGAGCAGCTACTGCGATGGTCATGGAAGAGTGGAGAACATGAGACTGATTCCTGTGACGCTCCAGAGACAGACGAGTCTTCGCTGAGGCCAGCTTCCAGCCTCCGCCACTGAGACTGCAGCTCTGCACAAGACGTTTGGCCAGCGGAGAAATTAAAATGGTCGTGCCCAACTGAGCCTGGTTTCTCTCAAGGTTTTTTTTCTTCACTTCCGCCATTAGTGAAGTTTTTTTCCCTCTCCACTGTCGCCACTGGCTTGCATGGTTCGGGATCTGTAGAGCTGCGCATCGTTGGATTTGCCCTTCAATATTTGGACTCTCAGTAGTGATTATTAAACCACGCTGAACTGAACTGAACTTAAACACTACAAACTGAACTACACTGTTCCTATTTACTGTGACCTTTTATGTGAAGCTGCTTTGACACAATCTACATTGTATAAGCGCTATACAAATAAAGGGGAATTGAATTGAATTAAATACTATAGTGTCTTTGGGTTTTCTATACAAGAATAAATGCAAACACACTCTTAAAAAATGCTGGGTTGTTACAGTATAACCCAATTTTGGGGTAATTGTTGACAAAACCAACCACTTGTGTTTGTCTGTATTTAAAACTAATGCTGGATTAAAACAACCCAGAATTTTGTGTGTACATGTGGTTGAAACACGCTTATCATATACATTCCTTGACAACAAACGCTTGCAATGTGCATCTTCATCACCACAGTGTCTAAAATAATAATTTTTTTAATCGACACTACAAACAGACATTTTGTTCTCTTTCTTTAATCGGTTTTATGTCCTTGTGTAGTCTAAAACTTTATGATGTGGATAATGTCATAATTCATTTAACATATTCTTACCGTTTGAGTACCACTGGGTATGTTGTAGTAGATTTCAATAGAGCCACAGCGTGGATATCCAGGGAGACTCATCCTGCTCATTGTTACTCTCATTGTTCCGTCTGGTTGGTTTCCCTCCAGTTTTCCAAACACTTCTTTACACACAGCACAGATGGATCCCAAACTCTCCACTGACATCCTCAAACACTCTCGACAAAATTCATGACCACACTTCAGTTTTTGTTTATCAGTGAAGCTGTCCATGCAGATAGCACACGTCTCCTCTTCAGCATCAGCATCTTTACTGTCATGTCCAGAGTTTCCTTTAGAATCTTCACTGAAACCAGCTTCTGTTTTTATTTGCCCTCTAAAGTTCACTCGCTCATTTTGTTCTGGTCCTCCCGCTGCTCCTGCTCCATAATCAGACATTAGATTGATTTCTCTAGTCTTCTTCATCTTGTCATCAAACAGTTCTTTCTGAAGTTTGTACTGTATTGGGCTTTGCATTGTTCTTTTCTTGCTTTCAATGCCTTTAGCCTTTAACTCATATTTCACTCTCTTCAGGTAGACGGGATCTGGATAACCATAACTGTGGACAGAGAGTGAAAAAAGTTCAAACACAGTAATATTTCACATTTAATTACTAATTTAGCAGACTTTAGATGAACTCATACCATTCAGGTCCACCAGATGGACTGGTTTTATGATGAATATCCTTCCAGGTAACAGCGTTCTGCACACCGGTGGTTGTTGAGGTCCCGACTGTAAAGATCAGCTTCTGATCAAAAGCTCTCTGCAGCAGAGCAAGAACTTCTCTACCTTCATCATTGTCTGGTAAGTACGCATGACGACTTGTCCCATGATAGGGTTTCCCTGGGTTTGGATGCTTCTTCTAAAACGATAGTAAAAAGTCTCTTTTACTATAACCATAATCAAAAACATTGTAATGGTAAAGATTGCACAATGAGATTGTACATTTTAGGGGTATACATAACAGTCCACTGCACTAAATCAGTCATTTACACCTACTATAGCGTCTTTGGGTTTTCTATACAAGAATAAATGCAAACACACTCTTAAAAAATGCTGGGTTGTTACAGTATAACCCAATTTTGGGGTAATTGTCGACAAAACCAACCACTTGTGATTGTCTGTATTTGAAACTAATGCTGGATTAAAACAACCCAGAATTTTGTGTGTACATGTGGTTGAAACACGCTTATCAAATACATTCCTTGACAAAAAACGACTCTATAAGATCACTATAAATTAGACTTCCAACCCAACTGAAAAAAACAGCCTAAACCAGCCTAAGCTGGTTGGCTGGTTTTAGCTGGTTGAGCAGGCTGGTTTTAGAGGGGTTTTGGCCACTTCTAGGCTGGTTTCCATCCATTTTCAGTCTGGTCTTCTCTGGTCAGGTTGGAAAATGACCAGCTGAAACCCGCTTGACCAGCCTCGTTAAAGCTGGACATAGCTGGGTTTGGCTTGGCTTCCAGCCTGGCTAGGCTGGTCAAGCTGGTTTTAGCTGGTCATCTCCCAACCTGACCAGCTAAGAACAGGCTGGAAATGGCTGGAAACCAACCTGGAAGTGGCCAAAACCCCTCTAAAACCAGCCTGGTCAACCAGCTAAAACCAGCCAGCCAGCAAAGGTGTACTGTAGTGTGTTTGGGGTTTCTAGACAAGACAAATACAATCTAAAACCAGTGCTGGTGTTTTACAGTATTACCCAATTTTGGGGTGAATATGGACAAAGCCAATCAATAAGACCCAAGGTTGAGTTATAACAACCCAACATTTTTAGAGTGTAACTATGGTGGAAATTATTTTTTGATAAACATGAGCATCACAGCATGGAGAAAAATCTAAATCATCAAAGTGTTTAAAAGGGTTTTGTTTCAGAATCGACACTACAAACAGACATTTTGTTCTCTTTCTTCAATCGGTTTTATGTCCTTGTGTAGTCCAAAACTTTATGATGTGCATGTCATAATTCATTTAACATATTCTTACCGTTTGAATACCACTGGGTATGTTGTATAGGATTTCAATTGTGTCACAGCGTGGATATCCAGGGAGACTCATCCTGCTCATTGTTACTCTCATTGTTCCGTCTGGTTGGTTTCCCTCCAGTTTTCCAAACACTTCTTTACACACAGGACAGATGGATCCCAAACTCTCCACTGACATCCTCAAACACTCTCGACAGAATTCATGACCACACTTCAGTTTTTGTTTATCAGTGAAGCTGTCCATGCAGATAGCACACGTCTCCTCTTCAGCATCAGCATCTTTACTGTCATGTCCAGAGTTTCCTTTAGAATCTTCACTGAAACCAGCTTCTGTTTTTATTCGCTCTCTAAAGTTCACTCGCTTATCCAGATCTGGTCCTCCCCCTGCTCCATAATCAGGAATCAGTTTCTCCTGTCTTGTCTTCTTATCATCGAACACATTCTTCATAAGCTTGTCCTTGAACTGTCGTTCCACCTTTGTTGTTTCTTTTTTAATCATATCTGTGTATTTCTTCGGTCCAAACAGCAGGCAGTCTCTAGCAGTCATGGTGAACATCATCTTTTCCTCCTCTGATTGGACAGTACGCAGAGTTTCCTTCACCATATCTGAATCCATGTCATGACTAATGACGGCCTGACTAAAACCACCAACACATCCCTGAACAAGTTTCTGAAAGTCCTCCAAGGTTTTAGACACAGAATCAGGGCTCGAGCTTTGGGTATGTTTAATTGAGACCGACACTTCTGCACAAATAGACACTCCATGTTGTTTCTCAAATTGCTCCAGCTCCTTTCTGTAGGCATGATGCATGTACCAGAACTCATATAGGGGTACAATGAGTCCATCTGATCTCTCAGGGGTCGTTTCAGTGGTTTTGATATTATTAGTTTCATTTAGAGCAATATTAGATGCTGCACTTTCCTCATTACTTGCTGCAGATGTCTGAGGTATAGAGGTAATCACCTAAAACCAGATGATAATCATATTATTTAACGATTTTATGCACACAGTGAAATTAAATGTATTACAGTAAATACACGTCACAAATTAATAGCATCATGATTATAATTATTACTAACACAACAACTAATGTACTTGGAGTCAGAAATGGCTTAATGTGTAGTAGGTCAAGCAGTTTCCTTTGGTAATATATAAACCTCAATACATGATCAATAAACTGATTACAGCATGACTATGTTTTTTGCCATACATAAAATGAACTTGATACCTCTGGTGATGGAGTCTTGTTCTCCTCCTGCAAGGACTTTTGTGGTATATTCACATGATCTGCTCCATCCTGACAAATCCATGCAGTCACTTCTTTATTTTCATTTTTAAACCTCAACGGTATAAACTTCAGCTTTTTTAAGGCTTCTAGAGCTAAAGAGAAGTAAAATGTATGTAATGCACAACTCTAAAACAATTATTATCAATAATAATAATAATAATATGGCAAACCAATAAAGTAAAAACAGTGCAATTTGCAGTGTATGTGTTTGTTATAACACCAGTGTTGCTAAAGGCACCATATAATGAAAACCTGGATATACCTAGGCATAGCTGAATAATACAATTTCAGTACATGGATATTACATACAGTGAACCTGAAACAACCTTATTTCCTAGTACTCTCATGAGTATAACAGCTTGGTGAAAAACAGGCCAATCAAAACAAAACACAAGACTCTGACTATCCATATGGGATCATTAATATGCACGTCATCTCATGTTGTGTTTGATTAGCCACAATGTTTCTTAATAACATTACAATGATTATAACTTTTCCCTTTTTGTACAACTTATCTAAGCTTGTGTTTACCATATCACATATGCAGGACTCTTATTTTGAAAAAAGGATAGGCTTTAAGGTAGAATAAAGCTGCAATTTTGTGAGTGTGATCTAATCACAACTCATTGTCAGAAAGCAAAATGCAGGATATACAGATTGTAAATATTTTCAACATCAGCCCAAAGAGGCATGAGGTCAACAAACACGTGTTCAGTGCATATTTATGCATTGTGTTTTATCACTCCGCTCTTACTGTCATTTCTCTGGAGTGAACAGATGCTAATAAACATCATGAACTCATCTGTTTATGCAGAAGTTGACATTATTTCCTGCCTGTGCTTTAATATATGTTAAAACCACAAAATACAACTCTTAATACCTCTCTGTCTTTCCCTTTTGTTGAGTTTAATTTTCATTTAGCGTATATTTAATCCAAAACACAACTCCAAACGGAGGTTACTCTGGTCATTCCTTCTCAAATAAACCTCTCTACAGTTGAAGAATTAAGTTTAATTAAGATATTTGTTGATGAATTATGTTCATTTATTCATTTTCCTTTAATTTAGCTCCTTTATTAATCAGGGGTCGCCACAGCTGAATGAACATCCAACTTATCCAGCACATGTTTTACATAGCAGATGCCCGTCCAGCTGCAACTCAGCACTGGGAAACATCAAAACACTCTCGTGCATATACACACACACACAACGGCCAACTTAGTTCATCAATTCTCCTATAGTGTTTGGACTTGTGGGGGAAACCGGAGCACCCAGAGGAAACCCACGGCAACACGGGGAGAACATGCTAACTCCACATTGAAATGCCAACTGGCCCAGCTGGGACTTAAACCAGCGACCTTCTTGCTGTGAGACAGTGCTAACCACTGAGCCACCGTGCCGCCTGAATTAAGTTTAATGATTTTAAATGTGTGCATTTCAGAGTACATCACGCTTTGTGTATGTATGTGTGAGCATCAGGCATGGTTCATTAATATTCACCACCCTTCCAAATATGGTCAAAACGAACCATATCAATGGTTCAACATATGGGCAAATTCCTAGGGTTGTAAATGGACCTGTACAATCGTTTCTGGGGAACTTGTGTATTTATTTAAGCCATATACCCTCTATTTAGATATCAGAGAACAATTTAGCATATTGTATCAATGCATTCTTTGGCACCTTTAAAATATTGTCACGTTAAGACAATAAGTGTGTATATTAGCAGCAATTAACGGTTTGTTTTGTGAATTTTACTGGAATAGATAATGAGCACCCTTAGTTAACAGAACTGAAAATGCATTTGCATTGTATTGTGAAATGTAAGTGAATCCTAATCACCTGTTGATGAAGTTATCTGCACTTCAGCAAATGATGGATCATTCATGAGCTTTATACTGTGGACAGTTGCATTCTCTTCTAGTTTTGACAACCATGTCTGAAGGGCGATCTGTAATCTTGCTCTCCATCTGTCCGGAAATGCTTCAGTCCAGTCCACTTTGATCATTAATTTACCAATATCCAGTGGTGCTGTAGGTTTGGGCTCTTCATTGTCAGCCATAGAAAGATTCTCATATAAGCAAAGTAGTCTATTATTTCCAATTTTATGTAAAGGAGTCAAACATTAAATTAGTTTCTAGTAATAGTATGTTCTGATCATTTTATTCTGTAACAATAGTTCATAAATACTGATGATATTATTTGCATTCCCCTCAGAAAACATGTCTCAAGGTCTACTCTTCAGCTCATACCTCTTCTAGTAGTATCTGAGACTGATTCATTGTGATGTTTAGATGCTTCACGTCATCCAGAGTCAGTCTATAGTCCTGTATATAAATCCTAACATTCAGAAGAGAATTAAACACATCTTTAAAATTTATTTTAAATAGGAATGAATAAATAAATAATAATATATTAACCCTCCTGTTGTCCTTAATTTTTTTCTGGTGCTAAAATGTTGGTTTGGCAAGGTCATTTTTGACCCATAAGTCAACTACAGAAGGGTTAAAAACAAGACAACAAAAACAGTGTATATTTCAGTGTGTATATACACATGTGTATATAATTAAAGATTAAGTAATTAAAGATTTAATAATCTTTCTATTGACGTTTGGTTTGTTAGGGCAATATTTAGGTGAGATACAACTGAACATCAGTTATCTGGAGAAAAATGCCTCTAAAGTTGATATATTTACATAAAGAAATGTACTAAATGTCTTCATGGAATATGATCTTTGGAAAAAATTGCCATTAATGAAAAATATGTAATTTGGATTATTCCGACAATTTCACACTCGTGGGTGGTAATGACTGGATCAAGCACACAGTTGTTACTCAATATGGACATCTGGAAAAATAAATTCATAACCACTTTAAAAAACTAAAATAAATACTAGTTCAATTGTAATTTATTGGTGGAAAGTGATCGATTTTTCCTTACTGGCTGGATTTTATGCAGTAGCCAAACTTACGTTTTATTAAAGAATACTTAAGAGTTTTAAGTTTCATTTTCGTTTTGCACAAAAATAAATACTTCCTAAAAATCATGTCTTTTGATAGCATTACTTTTGTTTTCATAGATCATATATTACAAGGTTTTTATTATTTTTTAAGCAACTGGTGGTTGTTCATAAAAGTATTGCAAATTCTAAATAGTGAAAATACATTAGCCGCCATGGCTATGACTAAAGTACAACATTGTCCAGTCAGTTAGTGCTAATGTTGTTTTGATATGCCATTTCAGAATGAATATTCAAAGTATAGTAGCATACAGAGACTCTGTCACGAGTTGTCTGTTCAAAAGTGAACGAATGGGTGAACCAACTTTACCTCAGTTAAGCAGCCTACATATATACTGACGGTCGACTGCGCATTTCCAGAATTATACACACAAGTATTTAAATATTAATATAACATAATAACAAACAAATAGCTAGACAAGTTACTTACCGAAAACAGGGAGCTGTGTGTACTGTACACGAGCTTACTCGCTGTTTGGTTGTTAGTACGTGTTATCCCTGCATTACCTGTAGGCTAAAAGGCTAGCATCTAGCTCACTGAAGCGTTTCGTTTCTACCCTTGCTGTTCTTTCGCTTCATGAGATGCCAATAAGGTGTTTACATTTTAGTAGAGATCACAAACGAGCAAAAAATAATAAATTTAAAAATATATATATTTTCATTTTAGGTTTTAGTATTCCTCATTCATAATCTTGACTGAGGTGTAAAAACACACTGAAATCAGTAATAATAATAATCAGTATTGTATAATCCAGATTTTGTCCAGGAGTCAATAAAGGGATGGGATAAAATATCCAAATTTATATTTAAAAGAAAGTTCAGGAGTCAGTCATTTTAATTGTAGCTACGTGGATTGATAATGTTAATTTAGCCACACACAGAGACAAAATAATAATAATAATAATCCATCCTTGTTTATTAAAATAAAAATGACTGTTTTAGAGTCAATAAACATTATAGGAAAAACAGACACCTGGTAAACAATTGCAAATACAAATTCATATTCATTCATTTTCTTTTAGGCTTCGTCCCTTTATGAACCACCAACTTATCCAACTTTTTACACAGCACAGCAGATGCCCTTCCAGCCACAACCCAACACTGGGAAACACACCTTGCATTCACATACATACACTACGGCCAATTTAGCTTATTCAATTCACCTATAGCGCATGTGTTTGGACTGTGGGGGAAACCAGAGCACCTGGAGGGAACCCACGCCAACACGGAGAGAACATGCAAACTCCACACAGAAATGCCAACTGACCCGACCCAATCGGGGCTCAAACAGGGACCTTTTTGCTTTGAGGCAATCTTGCTACCCACTGCGCCACCGTGACGCCCCAAATTCATATTGTATAAACAAATTTCATCATTGAAATATTTTTTAGAGTTACTTTACCTGAACGCTTTGAGAAAGTGGCCTTAAATAAATGCGACACAAAAAATATTTCATTTATTATTATAAAGCAAATCGAGAATACATAGTACGCACCTGTTTGTACCTAATATAAACAAATAAATGTAACATTTTTAAAATGTGTTTTTGAGCAAATATAAACAAAAAACAACAAACAGAAGGGGGGAACTTTAGTTCTTGAGGAACCAGCCAGTGCATAGTTCCTATAACTGAAATTAATTGTCCTTTTATGTAGAAGGTAATGAGATTATATTTGTCAGGTGTGTTGATTAGGAACTGGGTGCAGGTGAGGGGAATGCTGGGAAAATTGAGTCCTTAAGTAGATTGGTGCATTGCCTATTTATAAATTTAAACTCTTAGATAAAAGTGCTTAAAATATTGATTTATTTGTGGCAATTTTTTTACAATCTCCTACAAAATCCCTCTCCAATAGTAATAAATTCAATATCATTTGTGCAATAAAAGAAGATGGAGAGATTTACTGCAGAAAATAACAAGAAAAAGACAAAAATGGCGGATTAAAAAGAACAATAAGCATCAGAAATACCCTTCATTTTATCTTCAACCTTTAATATGTGTTTGTTTTAATTCCACAGTTGCTAGTATGTACATACATGTACTATATATGCTCACATTTGCAATATATAATCACTGTAGGCTTAAACATTTCGACACAATTAATATAAACATCTTGAAAGCCCATCACCGTATTTAAAAGCAAACATATACTGTATGTGCCTGGTAAAAGTATTTAGCCCCATTGAAAACTATTCTTTGCACTTTTAATTGCAGATTGCATACATTATACCATTTTTTATTGCATACGTATCTAAAGTAAGTGAATGAGAGTAGATATTTTTTTAAAAGCATAATATTTAGCCTCAGTTGTTTGGTAAGCATTTATCAGCTTTGCACTGTGATTATAAATAAAAAAAAGTCCATTCTTCTGGTTTAGAGGCACTTGTGAGAGACACACGTAGACAAAACGTTCATAACACCACCACATATTCTGAGTAGGCATCCTCATGAAATGTCTGGGTAATGTATAATGTAATATAATGTATAACGGGTTAGGATATTTGCTTTTGGTTTATCCATTCACTGCTGTTTTTGCATTGCACATTTTCACTCTCAAATCATCACACATTGACACTTGGTCAAACCCCTTTAGCATCACATTTCAACATGCAAGGATAAGTTGTTATTTTTAGGCCTATGAGATTAGGACAGTGTTTCTCAACCACTTTCCTGGATTACTGCCAACACTGCATGTTTTTGATGTCTCCTTTGTCTGTCACACCTATTACAGGTCTTTCAATCTCTGCTAATAAGCTGATCATCAGAATCAGGTGTGTTTGGTTAAGGAGACACAGGAAATGTGCAGAGCTGGTGGTCCTCCACGAATGTGGTTGAGAAACACTGTCCTAATCACATTGGCCTAAAAAATAACAACTTTTCCTTTAATGTCAGTCTCAGCACACGATGCAACTACAGAAGAATCAAACCTTATAAAGACTCTTTGGTCATTCTTGAGCAAGATGCTAATGGTCTAATCCGATTCAATGATTTATGCTAAGCTAAGCTAAAAGTGGTAAAACTCAACTATTTAACTCTAGGGGAGCTGTAATTTTCGCCTATCTCCAAAGAAAGTGGAGTGTTCCTTTACGAATGTTGATGGATAACCATTTCTCCAGTGTCTAGGTGATATAATTCACAATAAAGTCACAATTTCACTATTAACAGATGCAAACGCTTTGATACTCCTCTGTTGTCTCTTAAAGCTTCAGATTGACGTTTTCCAGAGTTGGTGTCTGAAATCAGGCCTTTTCCTTGTGAATGTAGTGTGCTCTTTAGATTTAGTTGTGTTAACACAATACCCAACACATTACATCCACAATTTCAACAAAGTTAAGTTGCCAGAGCTTGAATTTGAAAAGACATTTAAGAAAGAAACTACGTCGGTGCAATAGCCTAGTGGTTAGCGCGCCGACATATGGTGCAGTAGCACATCAGGGCGTCCCGAGTTCGAGTCCCAGCTTGAGGACATTTCCCTACCCCTCTTTCTCTCCAACTTCTCTTCCTGTCTCAATACTGTCCTATTCACATAATAAAGGCCAAAAATAATTCTTAAAAGAAAGAAATTACTTGTGATTTGATGATATATATCAGTGGTGTAAACATGGAGCTCCAGTGCAGAGGTGTTGCATTTTTACCACACTGTTTATTCAATGCCTTTGGCCTTTAACTCATCTTTCACTCTCTTCAGGTAGTCTGCATCTGGATAACCATAACTGTGGATGGAAAAAATGATGAGTACAAGTTTAAGTTCACTTGATTTCTGGATTACAGGAAAGCAGACTTTAGATCAGGGGTGTCCAAACTCGGTCCTGGAGGGCCGGTGTCCTGCAGATTTTAGCTCCAACTTGCCTCAACACACCTGCACGGATGTTTCTAGAAAGCCTAGTAAGTGCTTGATTAGCTAGCCCAGGTGTGTCTGATTGGGGTTGGAACTAAACTTTGCAGGACACCGGCCCTCCAGGACCGAGTTTGGACATGCCTGCTTTAGATGAACTCATACCTTTGGGCACCACCGGATTTATTGGTCTTATGATGAATATCATTCCAGGTAACAGCGTTCTGCACACCGGTGGTTGTTGAGGTGCCGACTGTAAAGATCAGCTTCTGATCAAAAGCTCTCTGCAGCAGAGCAAGCACTTCTCTTCCTTCATCGTTGTCTGGTAAGTACGCATGACGACTTGTCCCATGATAGGGTTGCCCTGGGTTTGGATGCTTCGTCTAAAAAATATTTTAAAATGTTTTACTGTAAGAAACAAGTTAAAACTCTCTCGTTCATTTCCTTTAGATTATTCCCTTCTTTATCAAATGTTGCAACAGCAGAATGAACCGCCAACTACTCTGCCATGTTTTACCAAAGTCATACAACCTCAGAGCAGTGAAACACCCACACGCTCTAATCGTAAAGGGATCCTATTGTGCAAAATCAACTTGATGTTGATGTTAGTTGCTGTCTGTCATTGTGCTATGTGTTTATCTAACATCTGACGCTGTGTATCCTTCTGAAACAGACATGCTCGAACAGTGGGTGGGGAAAACCAGCTCATTTGCATTTAAAGGAACAAAACAGTTCAAATTTCCTCAGGCCCAAAAATTGACATTTTCAACAGGGTATGATAAATTATGGGTATTTTAAACTGAATCTTCACAGACAGATTTGGGAGACACCAAACACTTATTTTACATTTAAATTAAGATGGGTTAAAATAAGAACACTTTAAAACTATATTTTAATAAAAGAGATCAGTCACAGATAAACTGCTTGGATTTAATTTACTTTTTTATAATTTGATTTATCATTAATTAGTCAGTCTCAGTTTGACATATTCTTACCGTTTGAGTACCACTGGGTATGTCATAGTAGATTTCAATTGTGTCACAGCGTGGATATCCAGGGAGACTCATCCTGCTCATTGTTACTCTCATTGTTCCGTCTGGTTGGTTTCCCTCCAGTTTTCCAAACACTTCTTTACACACAGGACAGATGGATCCCAAACTCTCCACTGACATCCTCAAACACTCTCGACAGAATTCATGACCACACTTCAGTTTTTGTTTATCAGTGAAGCTGTCCATGCAGATAGCACACGTCTCCTCTTCAGCATTAGCATCTTTACTGTCATGTCCAGATTTTCCTTTAGAATCTTCACTGAAACCAGCTTCAGTTTTTATTTGCCCTCTAAAGTTCACTCGCTCATCCAGATCTGGTCCTCCCGCTGCTCCTGCTCCATAATCAGACATTAGATTGGGTTTGATTCCTCTAGCATAAGGAATATCCTCTGAGTAACCAATCGATCTCTTCATCTCTTCATCAAACACTTTCCTCTGAAGGATCTTCTCAGTTTCAGCAATAGCAGGACCGAGGTGTTCTGGCAGTCCAGCGAGTCTCCAGCGGCTCAATCTCTCTGCTGCTACAACACAGTAACGCTGCTGAAGCTTCTCCACCGCTGAACTCACATCAGTTTGATCTGCAGACTTTCTGAGTTCACAGCTCACTGCTGCTGATGCCAGTTTCTGGTAGAGGTGTGTTAAAGCTCTGACCGCGTGACCTTCAAGATTCACATGCTGAACACCTTTAGATCGAGCCTGAACCTTAACAACATTCTTCTGAAGATCTGCATTAAATGACACCCCATATTTGGCTTCAAGCTCTGATAATTGTTCCTCACAGGAAAGCTTCATCAGATCCCAGTGAACCTTGTCCATCTCAAGTTGAGTTGGAAGATCCTGTGTGCTCATGTGCAGTGAAGGTCTGCTTTGTGAATAAGCATTGCTGTCTACTTCCATTAGATAAGCATTGCTGTCTATATTCATTGGCATTGCTCTATTTTTGGACTGTCTTTCTTCTCTAGTTGTTTCTTCTTTAATCAGGTCTGTGAATTTCTTTGGTCCTGAAAACAGGCCTTTACTGTCAGTCAGAGTGAACATCAGCTTTGTCTTCTGTGACTTGATGGATTCCATGGCATTTTTCACAATTTCTGAATCCATGTCATTATGATGAACTCTAGCATAACTTAAATTATCCGCACATCCCTGAACAAGTTTCTGAAAGTCTTCAGTGGCTTTAGAAAAATAATCAGGGCCTGGGTTCTCTGTAGGTTTGATTGAGATTGACACATCTGCAGAAATAGTAACTCCATGCCGTTTCCCAATTGATTCCAACTCATTTTGGTAAGCATTATAGATGTACCAGGACAGATGGAGCGGGAGAATCAGTTGAGATTTATCAGATTCAGCTTTATTCTCAACATTGTTTGTTGTGTCTGCGTCTGCAGAAGTCAAGGACATAGAGCTTTTCACCTAAAACATAACATGGGGCAGGATGTGAAGATTTGAAATTGAAAAAAGTAACCGCTACAAGTCATAATTATTAATTATTAATTATTATTATTAGTAGTAGTTGTTGTACTAGCAGCAGTATCAAGGCTTCAACTACTGTACTGGTTGTGTATTTTGTCATAATTCTACACAAAGTAAACATGATACCTTAGGTGATGGAGGTGCGCTCTTCTTCGCCATGGACTTAGATTGTGGGTAATCCAGTTCAATCCAGGCAGTCACTTCCCTTTCTTTTTTTTCTTTACCATCCTTATTATCTTTAATCTTCAAAGATGCTATTTTGTGTTTTTTTAAAACTTCTAGAGCTACAGGAAAGAGAACAAGAATCAAAACTTGTCAAAAATTATTCATTTGTAAATTGTTCTGTGTGTAATGAATGCAAGTGCAGTTTTTTTGAAGGGCACATAGTTTACCCCTTTTTTAAGATTTAATATTAATATGATAAGAGTGAGTTTAGGTTCAGTTCAAAACACAGTTCAGATTTGTTTATTATAATGTGTTAAAAGTGTCATGTTGGGGGCGTGTCCACAGCTCGCTCTTTTAGGGGTGTGTTGCTTCACTACAAATTAGTTTCGACTTCCCACCCAACGTAACAAGGGGGCGGAGCCAAGAGCTCCCCCGCTTTGTGTATGGCAAGACAGAGAGAAGCAACATGAGTGAGAGGATCAGCATTCAGCTGTACATGTACGACTCGGACACAGACCAAGCAGAGAGTACAAAATCATTTGTGTCTTTGTATAGTTTTACAGCCAACTGTGTGCTAGTTTCAAGTACCGAGCTTGTACTCCGAAAATAATAACCACGCACACTGAATTAACTTTGACTGAGGCACCGGATGTCCTGCTCAGAGCCGCGACCCGGCACACCAGACACGCACATTCGCATGTTATTTAAAATGAAGCTATTCAGATGGCGCGGCAGAACTATGAACAGTGTCCTGCGCATCACCGAGCGGCGCTTCTGGTGTGCGACCTGCTTAAGGCAAGTTCGTTATTTCCATTGGATGAACAAGCACGTGAGGCAACGCGATCACAGGGAGCTTCTGTGACCGCGGAAAATGCAAACGGCTGAAGTATAAGGTAGACGCAATGAAAAGTACACAGGTTTGCAAACCCACCTAAAGTTACAAACAATGGCGCCGATTAGAGCGATCATGTGGTGAATGTTGATCTTGTGTTGAGCCCAATGAGCCTTACATGTAAAAATAGAGCAACGGTGTTCCTTTCATGAGTTCACACTTACAGATGTTTCAGAATAAAGCGTATTTGGCGTGCTGTCCGGGGAGAGGGCTCTGAGCTCGGGGAGACACCCCAACTCGTGTTATTCCCCTTATCAGGGACCAGAGAGAAGTTGGGATTCGAGCGAAGTATCGAGCCCGGCCTCAGAACGCTCCCCCCGGGAATTAAATGCTTAATAGGTGAGGTGTCGGAGTGGTGGAGGGATGCTAAAGTCGTGAGATGCTGCAGGTAAGACAGCTTTGGTATATATAGGGGTTTGTTCAAGAACTGATTGGATAATAGAATAATTGTCAATGACGTATTTAATGCTGAAACATCTGTGCGTGTTCTCCTGAAATTTGTTTACGAAACATCACTTGGTGACATCGCTTTGACTCAACACGCTGAAAATGGCGGACGTGAAACAACAAACTGAGGATATGGTGATGCGTGCCTGTCAATCAATTCGGTGGGCGAGGGGACCGCACTCATACGTCAAGTTGCAGTCGATCTAAAAATCGGTCTAATTGGTCCAACGTTTTTATGTTGTTAAATTGAAAATAAAAAGACTGGGTGTGCTTATATCACCCAAATATGACGGTCTATACACCATACATGCACATATGTCTGTCCAAACAGCTTGAAAAGTAGATTTTTCACCATAGGTGCCCTTTAAAATATAAAAGTGTTTCAAATCAAACTGGATTTTCATCAGCCTGAAGAAACCGTTTTACTTCTCATTCTCTCAAGTAAATTTGACCAGTATATTTGTTTTGTCCCAAATGAGGGAAAACAACTCAACTACAAATGCATGTTGTTTTCCATGAGGGGGCGTCACGGTGGTGCAGCGAGTAGCATAATCACCTCACAGCAAAGGGTCGCTGTTTCAAGCCTCGACTGGGTCAGTTGGCGTTTCTGTGTGGAGTTTGCATGTTCTCCCCGTGTTGACGTGGGTTTCCTCCGGGTGCTCCGGTTTCCCCCACAGGACACATGAACACATGAACTATAGGAGAATTGATGAACTAAATTGGCTGTAGTGTATGTGTGTGAATGAGTGTGTATGGATGTTTCCCAGAACTGGGTTGCAGCTGGAAGGGCATCCGCTGTGTAAAACATATGGTGGATAAGTTGACGGTTCATTCCGCTGTGGCGACCCAAGATTAATAAAGGGACTAAGCCGAAAAGAAAAAGAATGAATGGGCTAGTAGAATATGAAGTCTGTACAGTATAAACAATATTACAATGATGGGAAGATCCCATAAAACAGGAAAACCCAATGTGTGTGTGTGTAGTGGTCACATAAGAGCTATCATCATGCTCAATACAGACTCATTTTGCATTAAAACCTATTGTATAAAGTCCTATAAACAAATCTGACTAATTTTTTAACGCATATCCACATCATTTTGATTAGATGCTTTCTTAATTGTTTGTTTTGTTGTTGAGAATAAATCGCACTGCACATATGAACATTTTTATCTCAATAACTCTTCCAGCATTGTGACCACCAAGGGCATAGTTTGATCCTTTTTACTGTAAGAATTTGGCTAAATGTATGCCAAATTACAAGACTTGGCTGTGTGTTGAATCAAATTCATCACGTTTATATTTATATTCAATACAGTGTACAATGTGATGTTAAATTGTGCACTTAGAGGTGTATACTGTTCTGAATATCTGCGTACCGGGATCTTCAATACAATCTGAATGTACAATATGTGCATTTTGTTGTGTAGAATTGTGTATTACAATGTGAGATTATGTGAATAGTGCATACTTATTAAAGACTAACATCAACTGCACTTCACTTCCCTTGATGACTTCACTAATCACCTCTAAAAAAGATATTTGTATGAGTAGTTAAAGATGATAATTCATTGTCGCTTTATAATTATTTTTCGCTATGGGAAGTGGAGGAAAATAGCGTAGAGCTCATATATTACCATTCATGAAAAGATTTAAATAGAATGACTGTGTGTGAAATATCATAAATCATATCACCTGATGATGGAGTTATCTGCACCTCTGCACGGCTTTGATCATCCATGAGTTCAACACTTTGGGCAGTGAATGTACTATCCAGGCCAGACAACCATGACTGAATGGCCATCTGTAATTTTGCTTTCCATCTCTCTGGTAATGGTTCTGTACAGTCCACTTGAATTTGAAATGTACCAATATCCTGCGTTTCTGGAGATTCATCAGCATCCTGTTATAGGCACAATAGTTATGAATGCATAATCATACACCTGAGCTCCAAGGTGTATGTAATTTTATCTCAATTAACTTGTGTAGACATGTAGTAACTACTGTAGTGACAAGAACAATTAATCAGCATTAATTCTGAATAATATTCATTTATATTTATATTAATATTTCATATTAGTTGTATACACAGTGCAGTCACATATGTTTAGTCCGACAAATGACTGCAATATTCATGAAAAGCATAATCTTACCAGCTTATAATATACCAAACTGATGTAGATGCTGTAAATATACTGGATAAACACCAGATTGAGAGTAAACAATATCTATAATGGTATTGTCTCATTTTTATTAGTTAAAATGTATTGATATATCTTTGCAAAGCTTTATAATAAACAGTTGGATATGTATAATCTAAAAACATTTAGATTATAGCTTAATTCACCAGAGTTTGGATTAATAGAAACCCAGAGCACCCAGTACAAACCCAAGGTCATGAGAATATACACGATTTACAGAGAAAGTTGTTGTTGCATTAAACGTTGTGACCTGTCATCTGTTTTGGGTTAATTTTCCCTATTCTGTTCTTCTTCGCCATGCTAAGTTTCCAGTTCTCTTGATTGTTGCAGATGGCGCTCTAGGCGAGTTTTTAATGGATTTCCTGATCGATTTTTCACATCAGCTCTACTCTACAGTTTACAAAAATGTGCATAGAGTGTACCGCACAGTGTGAGCACTTACCTGATTATCAGAAACATGATTCGTTTGCTGACCATCGCTGCTTGATGAAGCCGCGCCCTGCAGAATGAAGAACATCAACACATGGATGAATGAGTTTGGGAAATCTCTGGCTCAAGCTATAATCTTCAGTCAGTATCTTCTTTACCTGTGAGTCTGAACCCTGTCTTTGAAACCTTTGCTGCTTCATGTTATTCAGAGGTGGGTCAGAGTGCTATTATTCAGAAAAAACATGCAAACTATTTAAAATTATTCACTATTGATCATATCAGTGAATGCAATAAGGTCTTAAATTGTTCACTCATATCAGTTGATTTAAAATATTGCAGTATTCATTGTGTGTATTCAAAATATTAATCGAGTGACGTTGTGATTTGTAGTACTTCATTTAACACTAAGCACTCCAAGATATGCTGGGTTGTATTAAACCAATGTTGGGTTAATTTTTTACATTAAAGGGAACCTATTACACAAAAAGCACTTTTAAAAGGGGTCGAACACAGTTGTACGGCAGCAGTGTGTTAATATATCCAGCTTTTAATGGTTATTATTATTAATTGTGTTGTTTATAAACAGACTTGATCAATACAGTCTGCAGAAACACTTCGATTGACACTCTACATTTGTAAGTGTCATCAGAGGGGGAAAGCCCCGCCCATTAGTGACTTGTGAATCCGCCACTATGCTGACACACAAGCATCTGTAGCTCCGCCCTCTTCTGAAAAGAGCATAATCTCATTTGAATTTAAAGCGACAGTCACCAAAACAACGCCACAATTACAATCAAAGCCTAAAAGGGTCAGTTTCACAGAGTTATACAACAGTATTTGTGTGGTATTTTAAGCTGGAACTTCACACACTCTAGGGACATCAGAGACTTATTTTACATCTTGTAAAAAGGAGCATAATTGGTCAATTTTTTAATTTAAATGACTTTTTTTAACCCAACTGTTGGATTTCATAAAAGCCAGCAGTTTAAGTGTATGACTTAATAATCCACAGCTAGCTGTACATTAAATATTGTAATTCAGCTCATTTAACGCACAGCTAATCATGATTATTCATCAATCCTCAGCCTGCAGAATGATATACATGTAATGAACTGCTGTCAGCAGATCGGCACACGTTTTATTCCTCAGGCATTTCCTTCTTTACCTGTGAGTCTGCTTGACTGCGTCTTTTACCCATTTCATTCCTAGGAGGTCCAGAATCTTGACCTCTAGCACCTTTTGGATCTCCTGAGTCCTAAGATTCAGAAAAAAAAACACCCAAAACATGCAAATAATTCACTCTCGATCAAATCAGTCAAGCATGTTTTGCAAAACGCCTCCCTGAGTTTGCTTCATTTTAACTATCAGAGTGCTTTCTCTCAGTATTGTGTGTAAAAATCACGCAATTGTGAATGCCAGTATTTTTGGTTTTCCTTAATTAAGGGATAATCCACAGCTAGCTGTGCATTAAACAATGTTAATGCATGACATGGAGAAAATGAACCACCCAACAGGATCGTCTTAAAATCAAGTCACTCTTCAGTCAGTACCTGCGTTGACTGTGACTTTGAAGTGTTATCCAGAGGTCCAGAGTATTTATCCTTATAGTCTGAGGAATGCCCTGAGTCCTACACTGTAAACCCTACTGTTGTCTTTACTTAAACAATTAAGTAAAGTTGACTGAACATAACTTAAAATTTAGCATTTTGGTCCTCTCACTTAAAAATATGAGTTGATTTAACTTATGTACCATGAAAATGCATAAACTTAAGATTTCAAGTGTGGTGAGCTCAAAATCATAATTAATCATTGACTGTAAAATTCTAATATGTGCAACCTTTTAAGTGCAAGGTTTTGTTTTAAAATCAGAAAACAAAAGGCTTCAGGTATAACTATTCATCATAATGTGAATAAATGGCTACTTATTTTTTGTTTAAAATTTATTCAAACATTTTTTCATAGTATATTATTACACACTGAAAACCCTAATAAGTTGACTGAAATAAATTAATTGAGTAAACTCGTTGCCTCAATTTAATTGAGTGATGGTCTCCCAAAACTTGCATAATTAAGTTTATTTAACTTGCCGGTTTTGTAGACTATAGTTAAATTAGTATAATCTACTTAAGTACTAAGTTTGGTGAACTGAACAATTTAAGTATAGTTAAGTATAGCCGGCATGTTAAATAAACTTAAATATGCACGTTTTGGGAGACTCCATTACTCAATTAAATTGAGGCAACGAGTTTACTCAATTAATTTAGTTCAGTCAACTTATTAGGGCTTTCAGTGTAACATCAAAGTGGAAAAGACATGCAAATGGATGACTTAATTAGCATAAAATAATCAAACAGATTTACATAAAGGTCTGAAATTGTTCACTCGGTTTGATTAGTTTAGACAGTAAACTCATGCACTGGTTTCAGTAAACTCATGCACTGGTTTCAGTAAACTCATGCACTGGTTTCAGTAAACCCATGCACTGGTTTCAGTAAACTCATGCACTGGTTTCAGTAAACCCATGCACTGGTTTCAGTAAACTCATGCACTGGTTTCAGTAAACCCATGCACTGGTTTCAGTAAACTCATGCACTGGTTTCAGTAAACTCATGCACTGGTTTCAGTAAACTCATGCACTGGTTTCAGTAAACCCATGCACTGGTTTCCGTAAACTCATGCACTGGTTTCAGTAAACTCATGCACTGGTTTCAGTAAACTCATGCACTGGTTTCAGTAAACTCATGCACTGGTTTCTTGGGTGTGAGCAGTATCATGTGCAAAACATTAATTGGGTGCAATTGTGATTTGTCGTCTATAATTTAGAGTATTTGGAATTACAGCACTCTAAGAAATGCTGGGGTTGTATTAACTCAATGTTGGGTCATATATGGCCAAACCCAATGTTGGGCTCATTTAATGCACAGCTAACCAGTACTGTTCATCAAAGCCTGCAGAATGATATGCATATAATGGACTCCTGTGAGCAAATTAGGATTTTAGGAAATCTGTGGCACAAGCTCTTGTCTTCAGTCCTTTCCTTCGTTACCTTTGAGTCTGAACCGTATCTTTGATCCATTTCATTCCTAGGTGGTCCAGAGTCTTTATCTCTAGCGCCTTTTGGATCTCCCGAGTCCTAAGATAAAAAAAAACACTCAAAACATGCAAATAAATCACTCTCGATCAAATCAGTCAAGCTGGTTTTGCAAAAAAGTCCCTCAGTTTGATTTGTTTGAACTACTCCAGTGGTTTCTCACGGTGATTCTCTTTGTATTACATGTAAAATCTTAATTGTATGTGTTTGTGAATTGCAGTGTTTTTGGTTTTCCTTAAAGGGATAGTTACCTTCTTTAACTGTGAGTCTGAACTGTGATTCAGACGTGTTCCAGAGTCTTTGCTTTCAGCATCTGCTGAATCTCTTGAGTCCTAACATTGTGGAAAAAACCCATCTTGAGACCTTTAAAACATCTTTTTAATCATAAATGTATGTATTTCAAAGTAGTTTTCAACTCATATTGCCCAAAAGAATACCTTAGAATCAACTTTTAATGATTGTTTTGTTAATTTCAAAGTTTATTAATGACCTACTGAAATTATGTACAAAAAAAAAATCTAATTAATTTGTGTCTTTAATAATAAATGTGCTTTGGATGAGACTGTCTCTTGCATTCACACACATTTAAGCCAATAACCCAGCGGTTTTGACTGTTGTTTTTAATGCAGATATCTTTTTCTCTTTTAGATAAGTCAGGATTATCAGATTAGTTTCTGTTCTGCTTAATAGCAGATAATGAGAGAGAGATTTGTTGAGAAATTGTTATAACTTTTCTTGAAAGTCAAGTTTACATACAATAAGATTATTCTGCCTCTGAAAAGCTCAGATGATGGTGTCAGGGTTTTGGAAGTTTCTGATTGGCTAATTGACAACATTTGAGTTAATTGGGGGCACAACTGTAGAATAGTATTTAAGGAAAAGCTCAAACACACTGCTTCCTTGTGTGACAACATGGGAAAATCAACAAGCCAGAATCAACAAGCCAGATTACAATTAGCTAAATGACACTGGGAAAAGACTAATGTTGTCCTGTGGTCTGATGGAACTAAGATTGAACTGTTTGGCCATAATGACCAGTGTTACATTTGGAGGACAAAGGGGAAAGCTTACAAGCCTAGGAACACCATCCCAACTGTGAAGTATGGGGGCGGCAGCATCATGTTGTGGGGCTGTTTTGCTACAGGATGGACTGGTCCACTTCACAGCATAGATGGCATCATGAGGAAAGAACATTATGTAGAAATACTGAAGCAACATCTCAAGACATCAGCCAGGAAATTACAACTTGGCCACAAATGGGTCTTCCAAACAGACCATGACCCTAAGCATACAGCCAAATTAGTTCAAATGTGCTTTAAGGACAACAGAGTGAATGTTTTGGAGTGGCCATCACAAAGCCCTGATCTCAATCCTATAGAGAATTTGTGGGCAGAGCTGAAAAAGCTTGTGCGAGCAAGACACAACTCAGTTACACCAGTTCTGTCAGGAGGAATGGGCCAAAGTTCCTTCAAACAATTGTAAGAAGCTTGTGGAAGGATACCCAAAACATTTGACCAAAGTTATCCAGTTTAAATGCAAAGCTAAAAAAAACCCAAAGAAATGTGTGTAAACTTTTGACTGTCTAGAAGTGAGTAAAAATAAAAATTCTCATTATTCTGGCATTTAGCAAATGGAAATCAATTAGGTAATCCTAATAGACCTAAAATAATAAACGTTTAATATGATTTACCATCAGACATTTTAAAAATAAAATGATTATGTTCCTTTTTATAGAGTGTGTGTAAACTTCTGATTTCAACTGTATATGAGGCTGTATCTAAGACAAGACAATAATTTTTACTTGTCCAGAAAATGCTTCTTGATTTAAGATATTTTTAATATCTAGACAACATCTCAAAGTAAGAAGATCATTTATTGCAGATTTGACTTCGCAACTGAGAGCGATTCTGTCAGCACTATATAAACACAAAGTTATATATGAGCCGCTGTGCATCTCCCTTCAATCACAGCAATGTTTTGTTGATGAATAAATCAGTGTTTTCCTATGAATGAAAGATCCAAATTCATAAAACAGACACAAACACCATCCCTGGATGAATCGGTAGTTTGGAATAAATCAATTGAATATGTTATCCAGTAAAAAGTGCCTTTTTAAAGTATAATTTTAATTATTTCCGGCATGTAAAATGTAATAATTAGTAAATACATTTTTAAAAATTTTATTGTAAACAAAGAACAGAATAAACAAATGAATATTTAATTCACCTCTGAAGCCTGAAACCACAAAGCAAATCCCAATTTAACCCCAGAGTATAAGTAAGTTAGCAAATATGTTAATTTATCCTATTAGCCCTAACCTAACAGTCTACTACTATTTTACTAATACTCTACCAAAGAATTATCTGACATGTACTAGTTGTAAAGTTACTAGTATAGTCAACACAGAGTCCAAAAGAATCCCAAAATCAAAGTGACCCAATTTTTAACTCGTATTTTTCATTATTAATAAATAAAATCTTAAAAAGCATGTAGAATAAACTATAAATTTGCAATTAAATTAAATTTTTATAAGCGAAATGAGGATTTGATGTGATCAGCTGTATATTTCTGGCACTCACTTGATCTCTGGAAGTGTGATTATTTTGCTGATCGTCCCTGATTGATGAAGACGAGTCCTGCAGAATCAAGAAGAAAGTTCCCTGTTTTAATTTCAATGCAGTCAGTCAGTGATTATTGCTTCTTTCCACCCTTCAGTCACAGTACCTTCGTTGGCCCTGTTGAGTCTGGATTGCCTGTTAATTTCAATCCAGTGTCTTGAGTTCCAGTGTCTGCTGGAGGCGAGTCCTAACATTCAGAAAGACACCATCTTGAGAAAATATTTACATTTAGCATTTCAAAGCAATGTGCACGGACAATATGCTTTCATTCAGGTGATGCAAGACCAGTTTACATGATTTATGAGGACATAATAATAATGACGTAAGCATTGTGGATGTGAATTATGAGGACATTTCAATTGTGCTCATAAAGCAAAAGACGTAAAGGTGATCAAAAATTTATTAATTCATTTTCTTTTCGGCTTAGTCCTTTTATTAATCCGGGGTCGCCACAGTGGAATGAACCGCCAACTTATCCAGCATATGTTTTACACAGCGGATGCCCTTACATCCATACACACTCATTCACACACATACACTACGGACAATTTAGCTTACCCAATTCACCTGTACCACAAACCAAAGGCCCCAGAGGAAACACCCAAACGCAGAGAGAACATGCAAACTCCACACAGAACCAGCGACCTTCTAGTTGTGAGGCGACAGCACTACCTACTGTGCCACCGTGTCACCACGATAAAAAAATACACTTTGTAAAGTATAAGAGCCGGGATGTCTATGGAGAGTCACCATAAACAACTACAAAAAAGTGTGTGTGTGTGTGTGTGTGTGTGTGTATACATGTTTTAAATGCATACAGACTTAATTTAAGAGCTAAATTTAGGATCCTAATAATGTGTGTGTGTGTGTGTGTGTGTGTGTGTGTATGTGTGTGTGTGTGTGTGAATAGTACTCACCAAACCATTTGAAGCGTTATCTTTATCATCATCTCTGCTTGATGACGATGAGGTCTATGAAATGAAGATGAAAATTAAACATTAATATCAATAATACTCTCAAAAACTGCTTCCTGCAAGCAAATTATCATCATCAACAACAACAAAATGACTCATTTAGAGTACACAGTGATGTTTTCAGCTGTTTCTGAAACACTTTAGTTTACAATTCACGGTATTAACAAATCAGAAACTAGCACTATTGGCATAATAACAGAGTATATACAAGAATCAGAGATTGAAAATCAATACCTTTTAAGACCTTTTTTAAGACTGCATACATTTTAAGACCTCATCACCACTTCAGGTTTCAACCAGTAACATTGCCGACATTTTATCTTGCAGTGTATTTACTAAATACTGATTGCAAGAAACGAATCATAAACTAAAACTGGATTTATATACTGAATAAAAATGTAAATCCAGCAGGTGGCGCCTTTACAGCACCAGAAATAACAGTGTTTCTGCAGTAAACAAAGCAGCGTGGTGTCAAATCTAGCAGGATTTATCTTGATTTCGTAAACTACACAGCATCCCGATATTCAAAGATTAAATTCAGGTAAACTTCAGCATACCCATACCGAATTTAATACCTTGTAAAATAGCATTTAAGACATTTTAAGGGCATTAAATTTGATTTATCAATTTTTAATACTTTTTAAGACCCCGTAAACACCCTGAGTAAACGACTAATTAGCTGCTCATTAATAGTTAGTAGGGTAGAAGTTGAAGGGGATTAGGGATGCAGAATTAGCTCACACTTTATAATTGCAAATAAACAGTTAATATCTTAATAATAAGCAGGTAATAAGCCAGAAGTAGTTATTAGCATGATTTGTGACTAAAGTGTTACCGCTGTATTTACCACAGTGTTCAGTGAAAAACAAACTGCATCAAGAAAACAGGGAATAAACCTCAGGATATTAGGACACAGAAACAGTGGGATGAGCTAAAGCCAAAAACAGGACATCAGCCTGGCAATTTGCCATAAATGACCAAAAATATAAAAAAGACAGCATTAAAAAAGGAAACACTCTGAAATACAGGATTACAATGTGGTTAACAATCTTGTACAGCATTTATTAATCATAGGTTAACATTTATTAATCCATTATTAACACTCCTTTGTATTTAAAATAAAGATTTTTAGCTGATAGCATCAGTATGTTAGATTTAAGTATATCTATAAGCTAAATTCCAGATTGTGACTTACTCGTAATCTCAAAAGCAGATTCACTTTTTGCCCATCATTGCTGGCTGAAGATGAGGCCTGCAGATTGAACAATATCAATATAAGTTTTAATAAACAATCACAAACTGTCTACTCAAAGTAGACAGAAACTGATGCGAAATCACAATCACAGTGTGCATATTAACTCATTAACTGTAAAAGACATACTGTATTAAAGGTGCAGTAGGTGATTGTCTTCTGAAACATGTGTTGTGTTGTGCTGGTTGAAAGTCTCTTCACATTCCAATAGTACTGATTAAAGTAAATGATCTAAATGTATTTATATGTAGTTTTATATTCTGGGTGAGGTATAAAACTAAAAAATGTTAATATAATTAAATATTGTCTGGCCGATAATTCCCTTGATTCTGATAAGTAGCCCGAACCGTCTGTCAGCAAATGTAGATTTGTACAACTGCACATCTCTTCACGCAGATCTGCCATTAGCACATGCACTGCATGCGTGCCACGCATTCATATGCACACGAGACAGTAAAATCAACTCCTGAATCACTATTGGAGTTAATTTTGGATGCTGGAGGAAGGATGACACTATGGCTGAATAGTCAATCTAAAAAATGAAGAATTCTTTAAGTGGGATAATAATATTGACCTGAGCAGTTTTTAATATTTAAAAAATATTTTTATTCCAGCCAAACTATGAGAAATAAGACTTTCTCCAAAGAGAAAAACAATCTAATAAGAAATACTGTGAAAATCCCTTTGTCGTGATTACCAGCGATCTCTAACCACCAGAGGTCGCTGGTAAGCACTCACCCTCACAATAACCTATGGACTACAAATCCGCCATTCATGGACTACATTTTCATACATGCACTCCGTTCACAAACACACATGCTTCCTCATTTTGACTGATGACACTCGCACCACCTGAGGATTGTCAAAGACTGATTACACACACTATTTAAACAGCACACACACTCACTTCCTTTGCCGAGTCTTGTTAGCTGTAAAGTGACATTACAACGCGGTTCCCTTAGTCTTGTTCCTCCGTGTTTTTGATCTTTGCCTGGTTTCCCTTTCTCCTTGTCTGCCGCCTGTCTACCGACCTCTCGCCTGTGTTTGACTACGATTCTGGACTGCCTTTATACATCTGTTTGCACCTGTGTTGACCATTGCCTCCCTGACTTTGAATAAACCTGCACGTGGATCCTAAACTTCAGTTGTCTCTGTCACTCCCCGTGTTACACCCTTGCTTTGTTAAACATAACCTGATTAATATTTGAAAGTTCAAAGGAGGGCTAATAATTCTGCCTTTAACTATATATTGTTTATTTAATAATCAGGGATATTATTTTTCATAATTGTTTTACTCCAAAAAACATTTTAAAAATGTACCTGATTATGAAGGGCCAATGGAGTTTTAGTGCTGGTCGGTTGTTTTCGGATCACATTTTCATAAGTCTGGAAGAGCGAGAACACAACTCAGCTTGAGATATTAAAAGTGCGCACAATTTCATTTAAATAAAGTTCCCTCCTATACATAAAACATTTGCTAAGAGTTTCCAGGCATGAGCTGAATATATCAGTTGAGTGTGTGTCTAGTTCTCACCGGACCATCATCAGCCTGATGATGTTTTTTACTTGTAATCAACTCTTGTGCAGCATCCGAAGATGAGCCCTGCTGGATTAAGATCAATACAATCAATCGCTTACCTGATATTATAACTCTTATTCACAAGTGCTGTTTAATAGAGCAAGCACATTTAACAGTATCTCCTATTATATTTATCTGCTGCTGAAGGTCTTTTATAAATTCTAGCTAAACTAAATTAAATATTTTACACATTTCACAGACAGCTAAAGTCAATATTGTAAGCTAACTACAGAACAAACCACTGTTGTCCAATGTTTCTCCTAATTAACCTAGAAATGTGACTTTAAGCTGAACACTAGCATGTTGAATAATATCTAGTCAAATATTATGTGCTGTCATCATGGCAAAGACAAAAAAAATAGATATGGATATTTCCTCATTGTCGGACCATTCTCTGTAAACCCTAGAGATGGTTGTGCGTGAAAATCCCAGTAGATCAGCAGTTTCTGAAATACTCAGAGCAGCCTGTCTGACACCAACAATAATGCTACATTTAAAGTCTCTTAAATCCTTTTTCTTCCTCATTCTGATGCTGTTTGAACTGCAGCAGATCGTCTTGACCATGTCTACATGCCTAAATGCATTGAGTTGCTCAATGTGATTGATTAAAATATTTCCATTAACAGGCAGTTGGATAGGTGTTCATAATAAAGTGGCCAGTGTGTGTATATTGGAAAAACCAAAAATAATTGCATTAAACATGTTAACCCCCTTAATACACTAGGAGTACTTTGGTACTGCAGGATGGCATTTAAGTCTCTGCTGCCAGTTTACAATTCATCATTAACAGTCACCATATTTAAAATGTGTAAATAACATTTCTATGGAAATAAAAGCACTTTAAAAACATAATTTACGAATATATAAAATAAGCCTATAAATCCCATTTACTGTGTGTTATGTGACTTCATGTACCAATAAATGGTACATTTATACTCACATCATGATAATCTGGGTCTGTTGCTGACATCCCGGCAAAAACTGAAAGCAGATTTTGTCTTTGATTAAATAATAATCTATAAAATACACATGACACACGAGAGTCTGGCGTTTACTTTCAACATATCAGACAATGTAAACAAGACACTCCAACAGCTACTGTAAAAAAACAATGGCGGACATCATCAGGTAAATTTCCTTAAACAAACACCAGTTAAACTGTTGTTCGTAAATGTTAAATAGTTCTTAAATGCTTTATTTGACAGTATTATTTCATTTAGGTATTGACGTATAGCGATGGGGGTTTTTATTTTCTCCAAGTGATATGTGCCTTAAGTTTCGCTTTCGTTTCTTAATTAGTGAAGTAGCCTAGCCTACAACTGTAAAAAGAGACATTTTCAAGTATATATTTCCCTTTTGGAGGTTTTATTATTTGTTTTCGCTCTTTAAGAGATTAGTATTTGATTCTTTTAGACTTCAGACATCCGCGTTAGTCTATGACGGTGTATTCGGTTATTAATTTTACAGCACAGCCTCAGATTTGACCACAGCTCGTCGCCTACTAAAGTATCGACGCATTCGCTAAAGAACAAATAAAGGTGTAAATGTGTGTATTAATCAGGCACTTACCGAAATCTGTGAGCTGTGTAA
Source organism: Danio aesculapii (assembly GCF_903798145.1). Lineage (NCBI taxonomy): Eukaryota > Metazoa > Chordata > Actinopteri > Cypriniformes > Danionidae > Danio > Danio aesculapii. The sequence continues at coordinate 1,536,288 of NC_079445.1, read as the reverse complement.
GGATCTGTCAACCTCTGGACTGCAGGAATCAGCCTGACCAACTGGTTTAACACTCAAGAGCGAAAGCGAAAGAAGCAGCACATGACAACAAGATGATGATCTGAATTTTACACCTGTGCAAATACATTTCTAGCGGATTTATCTTATATTAAACACACACAAGCTGCTTTTACTGAATAAAATATGGAAATAAAGAGAAGTAAATAGTCACAATTATTTTAAAAAAAAATATATGTATTTCCCCAAATGATGTTTAACAGATTCAGGAAATTTTCACAGTATTTCCTATAATATTTTTTCTTATGGAGAAAGTCTTATTTGTTTTATTTCGGCTAGAATAAAAGCAGTTTTTATTTTTTTTAAACCCATTTTAAGGTCAATATTATTAGCCCCCTTAAGCTGTATTTGTTTTGGATTGTCTACAGAACAAACCACTGTTATACAATGACTTGCCTAATTACCCTAACTTTACCCTAATTAACCTAGTTAATTAAATATATATAAATTCATATATTATATTATTAAACCTGTTTAAAATATGAATTTAGAGAATAAACTGGGTCAATACAAGCAGTTAGCCGCTTTTTTGGGGAAAAAGGTTTGAGCCTCTAAACAGAGCTCAGAATGTAGTCTGTACACTCCTGCCAACAGCAGACCTGAACTGAAGAGTGATCTTTGGACAGTTCAACTGTTATCACACTGAGCTGTTGTAAAACCCAGTAATAATAGATATGACAGTAACTTATATAGCCAGAGATGACAGTGGAAATAAGCTGAGTTTGAGCTGTATTTCACAGGTGTAAAGATACTACTTAAGATACAATGTGCATTTGTGCTTTATCCAATATCTGTTGAACTACATGACTTCACAATTCACACACACATATAAATGCAGGGTTCCACACAATTTATTTATGTTGTCCCAACACAAATCATTTAAGTTAACAACAAATTTGAGTTGATTAAACATAAAACAAATAAAAAATCATGTTTCAGCTCATTTTAGATAAGTAGTTTGAACAACCAGCAAAAAATTATTTTATAAATGTATAAATTCATTCGTTCATTTTCTTCTCAGCTTAGTCCCTTTGGGGTCACATATGTTTTATGCAACGGATGCCCTTCCAGCTGCAACCCAGTACTGAAAAACATCCATGCACACTCATTCACACACAAACACTATGGACAATTTAGCCAATATACCGAATTCCCCAATAACACATGTGTTTGGACTGTGGGGGAAACCGGAGCACCTCGAGGAAACCCACGGCAACACGGGGAGAACATGCAAACTCCACACAGAAATGCCATCTGATCCAGCCGAAGGTCAAACCAGCGATGTTCTTGCTGTGAAGCGATCCTGCTACTCACTGCACCAACGTGATGTCCAAATATATATATATATATAAATATATATATATATATATATATATATATATATATATATATATATATATATATATATATATATATATATAGATACATAAATACACACACTCAGCGGCCACTTTATTAGGTACACCTGTCCAACTGCTGGTTAACGCAAACTTTTAATCAGCCAATCACATGGCAGCAACTCAATGCATTTTAGGCATGGTCAAGACGATCTGCTCCAGTTCAAACTGAGCATCAGAATGGGTAGGAAAGGGGATTTAAGTGACTTTGAACGTGGCATGGTTGTGGTATGTTCTGTGGGCGCAAATGCCTTTTTGATGCCAGTGGTGGTCGCCTCAGAATTTGGCGTCAAAAACATGAAAGCATGGACCCATCCTGCCTTGTATCAACTGTTCAGGCTGGTGGTGGTGGTGTAATGGTGTGGGGGATATTTTCTTGGCACACTTTGGGTCTATTAGTACCGATTGAGCATCATATGTCTACAGTCTACCTACTCAAATGGCCTCCACAGTCAGCAGAGCTCAATCCAATAGAGCACCTTTGGGATGTGGTGGAACGGGAGATTGGCATCATGGATATGCAGCCGACAAATCTGCAGCAACTGTGTGATGCTATCATGTCAATATGGAGCAAAATCTCTGAGGAATATTTCTAGTATCTTATTTAATCTCTGCCATGAAGGATTAAGGCAGTTCTGAAGACAAAAGGGTGGTACTAGTAAGGTGTACCTAATAAAGTGGCCGATGAGTGTATACACATATACAGAGATATAAAAGAGAATAATACATTTAATACAAATTTTAAAGACGTTATACAACCAATCTATATTTTTTACACACAATACACAGATTAATAAACTACAAATCTCTACATTTCCATCAAGACTATATAACACCAAAACACACAAGATCTCACATAGCCTTGTAGAAGCAAAATTCAATCAAGATCCTGGATTTTACCAAATAAAAGACAGGTATTATTTGTTTGTTTTTTAAGAAAGAATTAAAAGGTATAACCTGCAGCAGTTTAAAGGGACAGTTTAATTAGCTTGGTTAAATAAAATAAACATGAAAACATTTTGTTCCCACGTTTGTCTAAATGAGTACTTCTTCTTATCAATAATAATCCAGCCGTCTTATAGATCTGGCGTATCAATGATGCCTACTAGACAGCATGATTATTGCACAGATGTGTCTTAGGCTGGCCACTCTAAAATGTGCAAATCCTCAAACAAATGACTTTGGTCACTAATTAAACTCTCCCCATCTGCTTCTGCTCTGAAAAAGCAGTTCGCTGCTGCTTCTCAATTTGAATTAGTGCATCCTCCTTTCCTCTCCTCACTTCTGCTCCTCGCGTCTTAGGATAAAATTGAAAGGACAGAGGAATTGAATCTAGTGAAATGATATCCTTGTTTCCTTTAGTGTCATTTCAAAGCAACACCATTGATTTTACCTGCACTACTCAAACTTCAATATTGTTCAATTCTTGCAGGATTCTAATACTAGATATAATCATTTATATTGTTAATAGTTTCAACCTTCACAAAATACCACATAATTTTTTATTATTTTACTTGTTATTATTAACAATGATCACATTATCGATTTTTTTATTTGTGCTGAAAACTAAAATTTAAAGTTAAATTAAATGAAAAGAACTGTGATTTACAGTAATTAATATTCACATTAATGTGTGTTTGTATTTTCTGCTGTAGTTAGTGATTATTGCCACAGATGTAAGGGGTGAGAAGAATTTACATGTGCTTCATGTTTAGTGAATGAAGCATTTCTGCAAAGGATAAACCTGTGTGTCCTCCATTATGACTCCTCACAAATCCTCGATCGTCCATTTGGATTTCGATTGGATCCCAGGTCGTAGGACGGAGGACGGAGGAGCGAGGAAACCGGGAGGATTTTGAGGAGCAGCCCCTCTCTGATGAAGACTAGACCACAGCTCTCCAACCGTTGGTTTGCTGCAAGTGAAAGATGAGAGAAGTGCAAAAATAAATACACATAATGAAGAAAAGGTCTGCAGCAGTGTCCGGTTCACACAGTTCACATACATTCATTAATCAACACTTTTCTTTTATCTAAATGTATTTTATTCCTCATTTAGCATGCATATATAAATATATATATATATATATATAAACATTTAACAGAGACGTGAACAGAGAGGCATAACAGTTTTAATAACTTTCAGACTCTAATTTCTTTAGTCTTTGCCATGATGACAGTGCATTTATTTTATTTATTCTATTATATTCAAATTAAATAGGTTAGTTAGGCAAGACATCAGACAACAGTGGTTTGTTCTGTAACTAATCGGGGAAAAAATCCTAATAATATTAACCTTAGCAGTTTTTACATTAATATGTATATATATATATATCCGCACTGGTGGGAGGCATGTGTTGGCTCGAGGCCGCAGCCCCATTCACATGGGACTTCAGCATCAACGCTTGACAGAGGGCGTGTCTGAAGTTGGGGCTGATGCGATCGTCATGGCAGCGTCAGCCAATGAAATTAGTCAGCAATAGGTTACTGCCTGCGTGTATTTGCATACAGCGTTCTGATTGGCTAACGCTTCCGTCTGCGCTTGAAAAGTTGAACGCCTCTGAAGCAGCGCCAACGGATCCACAATGCAGTTCGGCAACGCCTGACGTCACCCATTCAAAGTGAATGGGAAGCGTTGAAGCTGATGCCTTGTGTGAATGGGGCGTTAGTGTCCCACCAGTGATGATATACAGCCATATCGCACTGCTATGAGTGTGATATTGCGTTTATACAACAGTTCGACAGCATAATCGTGTGTATAGAAAAGAAAATCAAACACAGAGTCTCAAAAACCCTTTTGTATAAGAAACTACTTTCTTTCGCCATTCATTCCCATCTGCAGCTGATGTTAGAACAGCAGAAACCATTGCTCATTCACAAACGCTACTTTAGAGCTAGTGTTTGACTGATTCTCTAGCGTAATGTCTAAAGTGAAGACAAAACTGGTGATTATGCTCACATTTTAAGATTATAAAGCTGAACAGCATGAAATGCCATCAGTCTGCAGAGATTTCCCAGTATTTCTCTGTTCCAATCAGGAGATCACAATAATTAACCCCGAAAAAGCCAAAGCAAAGCAAACACTAGCAGATTACTATGGTATAAATACAGCACTACAACATAGAAAAGAGAGAGATCGACATGGAAAGTCACTAACCTGATTTATAATGATATGATAAGGCTGTATAGTTTGAAATTTGAAATGAAAACGCTGAGTTTTCCCCCTCTAAGGACTTATTATGCGGTCTCTGTCGCCATCTTGTGGCGGAATGTCAACTGTCAATTTTCCTGCTCTGCTCAACATGTCTTACTGAATCTCATACTTTAAAATAGCCATTATCCTTTTAAATAAACTGCAGAGCTGCAATCTAAACAAGTACATTCTACCCTAAAGCAGCCTCAAAAGTACATTATGTTGTCCAACAGCAGCAATATTTGTCAAAATGTAGTGAGTTAGTTTAGACTGCTGCTATCAGACTGCTGCTATCAGATTCAAGAATCAGACAGAACCATTGTGTTTGTGTGTGTGTGTATGTGTGTGTGTGTGTATATATATTTATATATATATATTGATGTGAATGAATGTGGTTGGACAATGTGCAAAACATCTGGGCCTATGTGTGAAATCTAAATTAAATTGTTCAACAGTTTACCAAACACTTACACGTTGGACAGAAGATTTCCAGTCTCTTCAATGACATGTTTAGACTTTGGATTCACACGTTCATCCTGTTTTGGTCCTCCCGCTCCTCTTGCTCCATAATCAGGCATCAGTTCGATCTTGGTTCCTCTAGAATAAGGAGTGTTCTCTGAGTAACCAATCGATTTCGTCATCTCTTCATCAAACACTTTCCTCTGAAGAATCTTCTCAGTTTCAGCAATAGCAGGACCGAGGTGTTCTGGCAGTCCAGCGAGTCTCCAGCGGCTCAATCTCTCTGCTGCTACAACACAGTAACGCTGCTGAAGCTTCTCCACCGCTGAACTCACATCAGTTTGATCTGCAGACTTTCTGAGTTCACAGCTCACTGCTGCTGACGCCAGTTTCTGGTAGAGGTGTGTTAAAGCTCTGACCGCGTGACCTTCAAGATTCACATGCTGAACACCTTTAGATCGAGCCTGAACCTTAACAACATTCTTCTGAAGATCTGCATTAAATGACACCCCATATTTGGCTTCAAGCTCTGATAATTGTTCCTCACAGGAAAGCTTCATCAGATCCCAGTGAACCTTGTCCATCTCAAGTTGAGTTGGAAGATCCTGTGTGCTCATGTGCAGTGAAGGTCGGCTTTGAGGGGGAAAACTGCTGTCTTCATCTATTGGGTAAGCATCTACGTCTGTTGGCATTGCTCTGTTTTTGGACTGTGTTTCTTCTCTTCTTGTTTTTTCTTCAATCATGTCTGTGAATTTCTTTGGTCCTAAAAACAGGCCATTACTTTCAGTCAGAGTGAACATCAGCTTTGTCTTCTGTGACTTGATGGATTCAATGGTATTTTTCACAATTTCTGAATCCATGTCATTATGATGAACTCTAGCATAACTAAAACTATCCGCACATCCCTGAGCAAGTTTCTGAAAGTCTTCAGTGGCTTTAGAAATATAATCAGGGCCTGGGTTCTCTGCAGGTCTGATTGAGATTGACACATCTGCAAAAAAAGTAACTCCATGCCGTTTCCCAATTGATTCCAACTCATTTTGGTAAGCATTATAGATGTACCAGGACAGATGGAGCGGGAGAATCAGTTGAGATGATGTCTCAGGGGTCACTTTAGCTGTTTTATTGGTCTCAGTTTGAGATTTATTACATGCAGCGATATCCTCGACTTTATTTGCTTCTTCAGATGTCCCAGACACAGCCTTGTTCACCTAGAAATAAAAGTCTGATTTAGATATTTAAAACCCACATTGCTATAAGCCAGTGGTTACCAAAATAGGCGTCACCAAAGATTCATGAGGGTTCACCAAACTCACTCTAGTAGTAGAAATAAAGCAGATGGCAGTTCGGTAACTACAAATAGTTAAAATTGAAAGTTTTAAAAGGAATAGTTCTCACAAAACTGAAAGTACCGTCATTATTTACTCACACTTTACTAAAAACCTGTCACCGTTGACTTCCAATGTGTTTTGTTTTCATACTATGCAAGTCAGTGATTAAAGGTTTCTAACATTTTTTTAAATATCTTCTTCTGTGTTCAGCAGAATAAAGAAACTTGAAAAGTCTGAAACCACATGAATGTGAGTAAACTGTGAGTTCATTTTCATTTTGGGGGAACCGTCTCTTTAATAATCTTAAGTTGAATACAGTAATGAAAAAATGTAGTTTCAGTACAGTAAATTCTGTCCATCATTAAGCAGAGTTACTAACGGTGGCAGCTTTTAGTGTATGTTTTGATTTGTGTACAAATAGGGCTGGGCTGATATTATATCGAATCGCATTTAAATTTATGTCAGTAGGTGGTGCTGTTGCCTCACAGCAAGAATGTCACTGGTTCGAGCCTCGGCTGGGTCAGGTGCCGTTTCTGTATGGAGTTCGCATGTTCTCCCTGCGCTCGTGTGGGTTTCCTCCGGGTGCTCCGGTTTCTCCCACAGTCCAAACACATGTGGTACAGGTGAATTGGGTAGGCTAAATTGTCCGTAGAGTATGTGTGTGTGAATTAGTGTGTATGTGTTTCCCAGTGATGGGTTATAAAACAAATGCTGGATGAGTTGGCGGTTCATTCTGCTGTGGCGACCCCAGACTAATAAAGGGACTAAGCCGAAAAGAAAATAAATGAATGAATGAATAACAATGATAAGCTCTGATACTCTATAATGATCTAAGAGCCAATCACACAGCAGAAAGGAAATTCAGCAATGGGATTGTAGAAGTGTGTTGATATTAGAGATGTACCATATTTTCGGCCACCGAAAATGTATCATCCGAACATGTTATGATATTTACTGGACCTTCTAATTTATGTGGCTTCAGTCATTGTTGGGGTACTCTTTTAAATATAGAAACAACTCATATCGAAATAAATTGTTCTCATTCAATATGGAAAATAATTATCGAGGTTGCAGTTTTGCCATATCGCCCAGCCCTAAATATGAATCCACATTTTCATTCCGACTGTCTGCAGTTTTTGTTCAGACCATTGAAAGGTTTAGAGGAATTTATAAGTCAAGCTGACTGCTCCACATTTTTAATTTACGCACAGAGGATATGTTGTGATCTTCTATTGGTCTCAAGCATTCATTTGATGCAAATTCGCAGGTCAAAGCGAATTTCACCAAGCTTGATATTTTTAACTCGAGAAATTTGAAGCCACAAGCTTGTGTTTCAGCTCTGGTGCATTCAAATGAATGAAAGTCAATGGGTGTGAAAAGTGCACAGTGACTGACCAAAATAAGCATATCGTGCATAACACTGTGCATTTACTAGGATTTTTTAAGGCAAGAGTGTTAAAATGTTAAAATGGGCTCTCCTGATTAAAGGTTGGGAACCGCTGCTATACGCCAGAGATTATTGCTAGTTATAGTATTAATATTTTATCATTGTTATGGTGAAATTGGGTGCTACTACTGTAGAAAATCAGGGAGTGTTCTATTTATATGCTAAGTAGATCTCTCAACAATCAATACCTCAATAAACTGATGAATAAACCCATTAGATTCATTGCCTTAGACTTAATTATACACAAAGTAAACACCAGACCTGTTGTAATGGAGCTCTGATCTTCTCTGGCAGGAAGGTATGTGGTTCATCCAGATAAATACGTGCCGTCACTTTCTTTTGTTTACCTTCCTCATAATATTTAAACTTTAAAGGTGTAGCTGTGTGGTTTTTCAAAACCTCTAGAGCTACATAAAAAAGAGGAGTACATTAATGCACAAATTTAAAAGTATACAATAATGCATATACACAAAAATAAATGTAGTGTTTTGATGAGATTTTACAAACCCAGGCTCATTTTGAAAATGTACCCCTATATACATTTCTGCAGAGCATCGAATACGTCCCAGGAGGTTCGCTTTTTTTTGCAGTTTTTGTGAATCCACCAGAGGCCTCAGTGTATGCTTTTTCAGCTCTCAAATTTCTCTCGCGAGTGCCATTTGCGCCTGCTGTTCTCTCATAAATCCACCAGAGACTGCTGTCGACTGACTGACTGACCGACTGATTCCCCCACCCTCCTCCTTTCCAAAACCCAACAGACAGTGTTTTAAAAAGAAATCCAGAAAAAGGAAAAGCCCTCGCCTGATTTTTCAGATTTTACCACATTCTCACCCTGTTATTTACTTGTTTATTTATTTATTTTTTATCTTACCTGCTTTCTGGAACCGTTCTTCACCAGACTCAAACTCCATCATCACGGTTAACTCCTCTCTGTGACTCAAGTCCGCCAATGTACACGGCGAGCTACTGGACAAACTGGTAACAGCGTGAATGCAGTCCATACGTATGTAAGCAGTCAGCTGGTAAGCGAGAAAAGGAACGGCATCATACCGCCCCATAGTGTTCGCTTTAAACACGAAATGCAGCCATACGTTCCTCTGGGTATACAATTGATGCTCTCCAGAAATGTATATAGGGCTGCGTTTTCAGAATGAGCCTGTGTTGCAACTTACTGATCTTAAAGAGACAGCTCACTCAAACTGAAAATGTTTTCACTACTAAATCACCCTCAACTGGTTCCAAACCTTAATGTGTTTTCATTTTTCTGATGAACAAAAAAAAAAGATAATTTGAAGAATGCTAGAAACTACTATGGAAGTCAATGGTTACCGGTTTCCAACATTTTTCCCAATATCTTCATTTGTGTTCAACAGGACAAGTGAAGGGTGAGTAAATGATGACAGAATTTTCCCTTTTGGGTGAACTATCCCTTTAAAACAAGCTTAGTTTTCTTTATTATTATTATTATTATTATTAATTCAGTTTAGTTTTCCCCTGTAAACTAAACCAACATCCCTCACTTTCCAGATGAAAATACAGATCTGACTGCTGTTGAATCATTTAACGTCTATACCGTTGTGGATAATTAACTTCAAAATGTAACTCCACTTTCTTTACGTATTACTTAGTGATATGGAATTTGTAATTATTAGTTACCATTAACATGTTACGCCCAACAGTATTTGTATGTATTATTAATATGGCAAGATGCATTTCAGATACTAGCATGCTCAATATTTCAGCTAAAATGTATTAAAGTGACTCACGTGTCGCTGGAGTTATCAGCACTTCTGCACACGACGGGTCATCCATGAGTTTAATGCTGTGAATAACTGGCGCTTCTTCCAGTTTGGACAACCAGATCTGCAGGGCGATCTGTAACCTTGCTCTCCATCTGTCTGGAAATGCTTCAGCCCAGTCCACTTGGATTTTATATTTACCGATATCCAATGGTGCTGGAGGGTTTTCATCACCAGCCGTATAAATGTCCTGCTATAAGAAATGTAGTTATAAATGCAAACTTTATATGTGAATAAATATAACTATTACTGAGAATGTTTAAATGTGTGGACTTTTCTTTTACACATGTCCCCATGAGACACAATTACCATCCAAATTAGGCTGAAGTTGCATTTCAGGCTCTCCTTGCTCCTATGTTGTTCACCGGTGTCTTGTTTGGGTTCTCATTGACTCTTGTGTACATCTATAGTAGTCCTGTGATTTATTCCCCTTAACTTCATTGCTAATGTAGTAGTTCAGGTGCTTTCTTTGGTTATGCACAGGCTTTGCTGTCAAACTCATTCATTCATTTTCCTTTAGTTTAGTCTCTCTTTCAGAGGTCGCCACAGCGGAATGAACCACCAACTATTCTGGTATATGTTTTATGCAGCGGATGACCTTACAGCCGCAACCCATTACTGGGAAACATCCATACACACTCATAAACTACGGCCAATTTAGTTAATCCATTTCCCCTATAGAGCATGTGTTTGGACTGTGGAGGAAACCCGGAGAAACCAACACGGGGAGAACATGCCAACTCCACACAGAAATGTCAACTGGCCCAGCCGGGATTTGAACCAGTGTCCTTCTAGCTGTAAGGCCACAGTGATAACCACTGAGCCACCGTGCCACCCTTTATGTCAAACTAATTAATTTAATGACTTTAATTAACTAAATTAATGTGCACTTTGTCATAATTACTCACACAATAAACATGATACCTCTAGTAAAGTAGCTCTGTTCTCCTCCAGCAAGGACTTCTGTGGTTCATTCACATAAGTTGCTTCATCCTGACAGATCCACGCAGCCACGTCCTTGTTTTCGTTTTTAAACCACAGAGGTATAAACTTCAGCTTTTTTAAAGCTTCTAGAGCTAAAGAGAAGAATAGAGAGGTTATGTAATGCAGTGTACATTTGTTGACTTTTTCAGAATGAGTTGTATATACAGCAATGAGTAGAACATGAACAGTATACAGTATTTTTTCAGCCTCGCTGCAAACTCAGCACCATGGGAGGTAGGGCATTCTCTTTCCGTGCTCCCAAACTGTGGAATGCTCCTCCCACTAACATTAGGCATGCCGGCTCATTGGACGCTTTTAAAAAGCTACTTAAAACTCATCTTTTTAGGACTGTTTAAAATTTGTGATCTCTTTTATTCTTACCGTGTTTTTATTGTTTACTGTGCTTTGTTGTTTTTACTTTTTTGTAAGCGCTTTGGGTTTTAGAAAAGCGCGTTATAAATAAAATATATTATTATTATTATTATTTTTAAGAGAAAAAATAAAGGAGAAGCAAAAATAACAGTGGTGTGGTCTAATCCAAAAGAATATTACAATATTGGGGCCTGCACAGAATAATTAGTAGACTTATAATCAGGGCCAGACGGAATCTGCGAACGTTTTTTGCTATTTCTGCTGAGAATTTTGGTAAAAATCTGCAGATTTCTGCTGAATTATTTTGGGAGTTTCATAACTAAAACCTTAATATGTGAGATAAAAAATAATATCTTTAACGTTTATTTAATGTTTAAAACGCAAATCCAATTAGATTCACTTTATTTGGTAAACAAAGCAAGTCTCTCATATAATATCTCTACTAAAAAACAGAAAATATTACTGTACAAACTGCATTGTACATAAATCAGATGAACATTTACATATTAGTCAATAATATTACTGTAATTAATTTAAAAACTGAATAAATATAGATTTACACACATTTACTCAAGTAAATAAACACAATTAATGATGGGCTAAAAATCTGTGGAATTCTGTGCACGCAGATTCTGTGTGGGCCTATTTATAATCAATCCCAAGACAGGTCAAATTTTCCTTTTAACATATGTCCAATCTTTTCCATAATTACGGTTTCTTTAATCAGGATTATCCAGTCTTTGACAAGAGGTGGTTCTGTCCCAACCCATTTATTCATAATTAATTTCCCCTCCAGCATCAGTAAAGGTGTGAAGACATCTGAATGTTCCAGAAAGTGGAGGGGGCAGAACATCTAGTAAGCACATTAATGGGGAGGCTGTAACCTTCTGTGTATGTATTAAGGACAATTAGTCACAAACATCATTCCAAAAATCAGCAATCCCCACAGACAATGAAAGAACGTGCCGATACTATTACTGTATTTTGAACACTGAGGTGAAAGCGTGTTTGTTATTTTACTATATTTATTTGCGGACATATAAGTTGTACAATATTAAACTGTATTTCTTTAAATCTGTTGCAGACTGAAATATTCAAGGGTAGTCTGATAATATCACGATAATAATACATTTAAACAATTGAAGTAAGAAAAAAATACAATTTCCAATGTATAAACAAGATGAAAACTAGTGCAACTTGCTTAAAGAGGGCCTATTATGCAAAAAAAAGACAGTTGTGTGTCAGCAGTGTTGACATTCTCCCTTTGTACGTGTCTTCAGAGGGGGCAAGCCCCGCCCACTAGTGACCATCACACCCTCATTAGCATAGGATGTTAGTCTTGTTTGAATCTGCCACTATGCTGACACGCAGGCATTTGTAGCTCCGCCCTCTTCTGAAAAGAGCACAATCTCATTTGCATTTAAAGCGACAGTCACCAAAACGACACAATCTCAGTCGGTTATAAAACATCATTTGGGTGGTGTTTTGTGCTGAAACTTCACACACACACACACACACACACACACACACACACACACACGCACGCACACACACACACACACTCTGGAGACATCAGAGACACGTTTTACATCTTGTAAAAAGGGGGGATAATAGGTCACCTTTAAATGAATACAATTAGTGCATTCTGTATTACCAGCAGGAAACTATTAGTTTAGTGAATTGAACTGGCAGGGAGAGTCAACAGCAGGAAAGCAAACTAGAGAAGTTTATATTGAATATTGTACTGTGTACTTGTGAACTGTAAGTGAATCCTAATCACCTGTTGATGGAGTTATCTGCACTTCTGCAAATGACGGATCATTCATGAGCTTTATACTGTGGACTGTTGCATTTTCTTCTAGTTTTGACAACCATGTCTGAAGGGCGATCTGTAATCTTGCTCTCCATCTGTCTGGAAATGCTTCTGTCCAGTCCACTTTGATCATTAATTTACCAATATCCAATGGTGCTGAAGGTTTGGGCCTTTCCTCACCAGCCGTATAAAGATCCTGTTGTGGAAAAAGTGTTGACTTAAGTAAACATTCATTCATTCATTTTCCTTCAGCTTAGTCCCTTATTTATCAGGGGTCGCCACAGCGGAATGAACCACCAACTATTCCGGCATATATTTTACGCAGCGGATGCCCTTCCACCCACAACCCTGTACTGGGAAACACCCACACACTTTTATTCACACACACATACACTACGGACAATTTAGTTTACCCAATTCACCTACACCGCATGTGTTTCGACAGTGGGGGCCACCGGAGCACCCATGCCCATGCCAACACGGGAAGAAAATGCATACTCCACACAGAAATGCCAACTGGTCAGGCCAGGATTCGAACCAGCAACCTTCTTGCAGTAAGGCCACAGTGCTAACCACTGAGCCACCGTGCCGCCCTCGTAAGTAAACAAATACATCAAACCATGCCTTTGTTTGTTGTGAACACACGCCCTCTAGTGGCCAACATTACATACTGATGCCTGCATAACCCCCTATTATTGACCCGTATGTTGTTTAACCTAATAAATAATCATATTAATGATATAACAATAATATTCTTAATGCATTATAATGCATGCATAACTCTTATTATTGTGCATTTAAAAGAATCCCTGCTTATTTTCAAAGGAAAAAAGCAATATATTGCACAGCAATAAAAATAACAATTACATGCACGCTATAACAATGGGGAATAAAGTTAAAATGGAAACCAACTTCTGTTTTTTTCGGCTTGTTTGTGTGAATAATAATAATTGTGTGGCTTATTTATACTCTTCAGACAATACCTCTTCTAGCAGTAAGTTTGGCCGATCCATAATGAAGTTTAGATGCTTCCAGTCTGCCAAACGTGACCTAGAGTCTCTATCGCCTGCTGTATATAAGTCCTGCAATCCAGAGAAACAATAATAAAATTAACACCGCTTTAAAAATCATTTCAATTATAATTTTAAAAATGTACATATACTTCTACACATGTGGGATGTACTGTAGACATATACAGTAGTAGCTACATCGTGTTTTCTACTGATGGATTGCTTAAGTCATGTAACAAACTTAATATAATTTATACACAGCTAAATAGGAAGGAGGCATAGTATGTGGGCAAACAATAAAAAATCATCACATTTAATCATTTGTTCTTATTATGTTTCAATAAAATCAGTTACATGTTTTGCACAACAAATAAAAAATGTAAAAAAATAAAAGAATACTATTGTGACTATGACATTTATTTAATATCAATACAATAATAGTAATAATAGTAGTTTGTTTTAATTGGCTGCCACAAACCATCAGGTATTCCCATTATAAATGCATGCTGCAGTAAAATCAGACTTGCCCAATATATTAAACATAGTTTACTGTATTATATACCCACATAAAAAATACTATAGTGTTTTTTTAACTATATTAGACTGCTTGAATTAATTTATTATGGTAATTCTATAGTTTGTACCAGAATAACTATAGTAATATAATCAAATTAGTAGATTTCTGTAATTATACTATATTATACCACAGTTTACTATAGTAAAAACTAAAGTATACCACAGTATGCTGTATCATAACAAAGTGTGTGTTGTAAATACTATAATTTATACATCATATTTCAAAAGCACTATAGCTAATACTATAAATTACCACAGTATTTTCTTCATGTGGGTAAAAAACAACATGATATTGTGCAATCAATTGAAAACTCTTATCCTAATTCATTTTTTTTTATGAAACAATACAATTAATTTATTGATAAATACGTTTTTGGTTTACATGACAGCGGAAGGATCAAGGCTGTTTGTGTCTGTGTGTCTGTTTTTGTGACATCAGGACTAAAAATCTGTATAATGACATAGGTATGACACAGGTATTACAAGAAGATAGTGAAATATGAGGACATTGCAGATGTCAAATACAGTTTGTACAGTATAAAACAACGGAAACCAATGTAATCCTGCTGAAAAATCCAGCTTAAACCAGCCTGGGCTGGTTGGCTGGTTTTAGCTGGTCAACCAGCCTGGTTTTAGAGGGGTTTTGGACATTTCCAGGATGGTTTCCAGCCATTTCCAGCCTGGTTCTAGCTGGTCAGGTTGGAAAATGACCAGCTAAATCCAGTTAAAACCAGCCTGGTTTAAGCTGGACTCTCACTCTGGCTAGGCTGGTCAAGCTGGTTTTAGCTGGTCACCTCGCAGCCTCACCAGTTAAGACCAGGCTGGAAATGGCTGGAAACCAGCCTGGAAATGGCCAAAACCCCTCTAAAACCAGGCTGGTCTACCAGTCTAGGCTGATTTAAGCTGTTTTTTAGTAGGGATGTCCCGACAATTTACAAAAACAAACGTGTGTGTGTTGAAAATGACTCCATAACTCACATATTCGCCAATCTCCATTGATCTGAGTCCCTCTGCCATGTCTGAGACTGACCAACAAACACAACTGAGAGAAACCGTTGGCCTTCAGTACATAGAAGTGAAGCAAACAAACCAAAGAAATCCATAAATTCAAGCTACTGCTGTTGTAGTAGTAGCCTAAAACTCATTTGATTTTGTTTTAGCGTCGTGTAATGATGTGGGAAAACTTGTACATTTGTAAAAATGAAAGCTACGTTCCTTTAAACAGCGTTGGAGCTGTAATATAACTGACTGTACTGACACACATACGATATCACAATATGACAAGAAAACAATATTACTGGACAAAACTAGCCTACTTGTTATTTTACTTACCGATAAACGCGAGCTGTTAGTCTTTTACCTGAGAAACTGATACTGAAGCGAAAATGAAAGCGTAAAAAATGTTTTCATGAGGGAACTGTGAATTTTAACACACCGACGGATTATATGCGAAGTATTGTATCGAAAGCCATCTACCATACAGTATAAATAAAATATAAATAAACAACCATAGGCGTATAGTTTCAGGCATTTACACTCGTTAAAACTAGCCTGGGCAAGTTTGTAACACTTGGGGTTGCCAGGTAATGTTATAAAAACCCCTCCCCTAACATGATATGTTAAAGAATTAATATGTGACGTTGATTTTATACACTACCTGACAAAATTCTCGTACCTATCCAAGTTTTGGGAACATCAAATAATAAGTTAACTTCTAGTTGATCATTTAGTATCAGAAGTGTCTTATATGAAAGGCAAAGGCCTCTAGATGACGCCTCTTATTTGAGCACAATATAATCTGGTCATGTCTTGATTTCGAATGATTTAATTAGGACAGTAAGGTCTGACTCTGCTTAGACTAAAGTCTGCTCACTGAACCTTCAATAATGTCCAGTATAGAATATGTGCTCATGCTGCAGTGGAAACAGAATGAATATTGTGTCTGACTCCATCATGAGCTTGGAGGACTGCATCCATACATCTCTGCAATGACTCAAATCACTGATTAATAAAGTCATCTGGAATGGCTAAGAAAGTGTTCTTGCAGGACTCCCAGAGTTCATCAAGAGTCTTTAGATTCATCTTCAACGCCTCCTCCATCTTACCCCAGACATGCTCAATAATGTTCATCTCTGGTGACTGGGCTGGCCAATCCTGGAGCACCTTGACCTTTCACCCTGCTTTCAGGAGCTTTGATGTGGAGGCTGAAGTATGAGGAGCGCTATCCTGCTGGAGAATTTGCCCTCTCCTGTGGTTTGTAATGTAATGAGCAGCACAAATGTCTTGATACCTCAGGCTGTTGTTGCCATCCACTCTGCAGATCTCTCGCCCCCATACTGAATGTAACCCCAAACCATGATTTTTTTCTTCACCAGACTTGACTGATATCTGTGAGAATCTTGTGTCCATGTGGGTTCCAGTAGGTCTTCTGCAGTATGTGTGATGATTGGGATGCAGATCAACAGATGATTCATGGGAAAAATCCACCTTCTGCTACTTTTCCAAATGATCAACTAGAAGTCAAGTTACTATGTGTTGCTCTTACAACTGAGATCCACGACAAGACCTTTGTCAGGTATAGTCTAATTAAACAAGCTAAAACTAAATAACTGCTCAATATTCTGCTTTAATGTTCGCTATGACCGTTAGCATCATTTGAACCAATCCTTGATAATTTGATATAGAAATTAGTGTTTATTCCCATCAACAACATATATATAATTATCAAATTAGGCAAATCATCATTAATCAAGGTATAAACAAATCAAATACTGATTTGCAAAAGTACAGATACTCTAATTAAATATTACTCTAGTAAAAGTACCCATACTTTAATTAAACTGGGTTGTTGCTAGAGCTGCACCCAGAAGCTAACGAGAAATTTTTATATTTATTAAATTACCTATTATTTGTATTTTAATACCGTCTATTTTATTTATTTATTTGACATGGACATCACAATTACACTGGACAACCAAATGCATTAGTGTAAGTGTTTTAGCAAACTGGCTAATTCTCAACAGCTGTCCACAGGAGGCTTGACAAAATGGAACTATAATAAAAACATATACACAGCATTATAATTCTTTACATAAAATTACTGGAGCAAAAGCAACATGATCCAACAAACTAACAGTAGACTATTTGTGCAAACGCTGCTGTTTTGTTTTTAAACCACTTTTTAAGAACACTACTACAAATATTTAGGTTACTTTCTGATTTTAAGCTAACAGGGAAATCATTGCACAGTTTGGCTCCCTTTAAAGAGAAGACAGATTGAGTAAATGAGGTCCTACACTTTGGCACTAGACAGTCACCATTAGCAGTTGCCTGTGTGACTCTGTGAGAGGTTTGATGCCTTGATAAGATCAGAAAACAGCATTTTTTTTTACTTAAACATTTAAAAACCAATTTAAGATCATTAAATTTAATAAAACTATCCAAACTAAAAAGGTTGTGTTTAGATAAAACTTCACAATGATGCCATCACATAGGCTTTAAGTCCATCATTTTAACTGCTTGTCTATATATTGAGTCAATAGGCTCTACCCTCACAGTGATGTAAAAATATTAATTATTGCTGTAGTGTCAAAACATTTTGCAGCTGGAAGGGCATCCGCTGCGTAAAACATATGCTGGATTAGTTGGCGGTTCATTCCACTGTGGCGGTACCAGATTAATAAAGGGACTAAGCTGAAATAAGAAAATGAATGACTGAATGTCACAAAACAACATGCTATTGCTGATTATCCACAGCTGTATCCACATCTAGACTTTACCATTAGTCTGCTGTGGTAAATCCAGTGCCTATGGAATATTCCAGTACACAACGAACACAAATGATTCCATACTGTAGTTTTCAAGAACCATAGTGTATTTTATACTATAATACACCAGTTGAGAGCTGGAAAATCCCAAAGATATATATTTTTAAATGAACTCTGACCTAATTCACCTGAAAGAAGGTTATATAGGCTAGTTTGAGGGATGTAAACAATAAAAATGTTCCTAATTTATTTCCTGCATCACATTTTAATTTTCATAGCTTCCAAGAATTCAACATACTGATGTTTACGGCAGCCGTTTTAACATTAAGATATCATTAAATTGCTCTTGTTAGTTATGAAATAGTTTGGAAACAAGCAGGACATGTTTACGCACTAATGACACCGCCACATGTAATGCCTCAAGGGTCAGAAAATGATGTGCGTTTCATTTTTGGGTGAACTAACCCCTTTAACCTCTGACTCATGAGTTTTCTCTAGAGGTGAGGCGTGTGAATGATAACCAGGGTTTATTTCACGCCAGTGATTCTCCACTGGTGGACGGTAGAAATGTCAGAATAAGCAAACAGTCATATCACAGAGAACGAAACATGAATCTAAATGAAGCATTCACAAGCTGAACAATGACGTTACAACAGGAGCAAACCTGTTAGCATGGAAGTGTATGCCAGCAGGGTTGAAAACAGATCCTGACTGATCTCTGAACAGTTTTTCCAATGTAAATAAACTACATACAGCTGTTCCAATTTCTGTTTTCCAAGTTCATCAGCTATTTTTTTTCCTGATATTTGGACATTAGTTTGACACCGATACGTCTTCAAGTCATATTTTAACACTCGTTTGATCTGTATATCATCCGATGTGTACAAGAGTCATTAAAAGGTCTATTTAACAAACATTATGAATCATAAACATCTTAAAAGACATCATCTATTCAACATCTAAAACGAGACGTCATGCAGATGTAATAAATATGTCTTCCCAGATGTAAACGCACACAACATGTGTGTGTGGTGTCAGGGAATGGGCTCATTTCCAGTGTCGCCATTAAGACAACAGACATCTATTCACCTTTTATAGCATTTCTACTTAAAGAAAATAAAGTAGCACCGCTTCTATACATCATCATTTAAAGAGAGTGTTCACCCCAAAACTATAGTCATTATCAAGTTTCATATTTATGAGTTTCTTTACTCTCTTAAACACAAAAAATATGTGTTTGATGCATGCTGAAAACCGGTAACCATTGACTTTCATGGTAGAAAACACAATGGGAGTCAATGGTTACAGGTTTCCAACATTTCTAAATATCTATATTTGAACAAAAAAAGTAGAGAATGAGTAAACGATGACAGAATTTTCTTTTTTGTTTTATTTTTTGGGGTGAACTGTCCCTTTAAGGCCTCAAAACATCCCATGTGAGGCCCTACAGGTCCTTTTACTGAACTCTAATATTTTCTGAAGAGCATGAACAGGCCAGGAAAAATGTCAGCCTCTTTCTATTTACATATGAGAGTCTGCTGAATCTCACACACTGAGTTCAATTTAAAAAAGAAGAGAAACCTGATTATTGACTCTTGGTTTTGGAGCAGAATACATGTTTGCTGGCATTGAGGAGCATGTTGACAGTACATAAATAAAAGAAAATCTCAGCACTTCTTTATACAGGGTGTTTGAATGCGCTGATACGCCACAGGAAACAGGACGAGAGCATTATCAGCAGTAAAGTGTCTTCTGGAACAGTAATTGGCTTTATACTCTACACAACATTTACAATTAGTTTTTCTTTTCCATCGACACATTTTCCACATTATGTTTTGTAAACGTGGCTCAGGACAGGATGAGGGCTCGGTTTGGGGTGTGAGATTTTAAAGAGCGAAGGTATCGTCTGGCTTTCTCCGTCATGAAGAGCTGATCTTTCGTCCGTCCACAGACAACAGTTTCCCACGCCGCAGACATCTGTCAGAAGAAGAAATGATTAGATAATGGAGACTTTCTCTTGTCCTATAAGAAAAATAAATAAAAAGTTGCTTCTCTAAGTTTTTAAAGCGAATGTTTAAAGCGAAACATCACATTTAATTAATTTATAATAAAACATTAGCAGTTTCGTTGTGAATATTCTACACTAGCTCCTTTCCTGTATTAAAGAGCACCTCTTTTACTCCTTTTTCAAGGTTTAACATCAGTCTTTTGTGTCTCCAGAATGTGTCTGTAAAGTTTCAGCTCAAAACACCCATCAGATTATTTATTAGACCTTTCTGAATCTGGGAAATTTGATCTGTTAGGACACTAGCTGTTTTTGTTGCTGTGCCTTTAATGCAAATGAGCCGCTTCTCCCCGCCCACTGTTTCCACGTGCATGTCAGAGCCATAGAGATCTCTCTGTATTGTTCTGTGTAGCCTTCACCTGCTGGGTCTCATGTAGATAAACAGCACAGTGACAGACAAGAATGAAGCAGATCTCCATTACTACAGTAAGAACTTTCCCAATGGTTATTTGATGCATTTGTTGTGGAGTTTATTCAAGCCTTTCTGCAATGATGAGACACACACGCACAGCTTTGCACAGCAAATGCGACATGATACACGTTAATATCCACTATTAATGTATAAAATAAACCGGGACTAAAGCATCTTATTTTATAATTGTACAGACATGCATCTGTGGTGATTAATTACAGTGAAATACAGTCTTTATTACAAACATGCATGGATTTAAAAATGTTTTAATCTTGGAAAACTTATTCTCGAGGTGCTGATGATCACAGAGAGCCGAACAGATCTTTTAATCCCAGGTGTTTTGCGCAAGTTATATGGATATGATTATACGTGTTACTACAGAGACATGCTAATACGCAGCTGTCAATTAATTCGTGGGTTGGGGGAAACCACACTCCTACGTCACAAACAAAACAATTAAATTAGCCATGTTAAGTCCTTTAGGAGTAACTCATATCATCTAAAATACTCAGAAATATCTGACATTGGATAACGTTTTCAAACAGAAATAACCCAATACACGAGGTGTAAAAATCTTACACTCCCTTGATCATAGCCGGTGCCAATGTTTGAGATCAGCACATGCCTAAAATGATGTCCTGTATGCATGACATGAGCAGAGTGTGATCTACCGTGACTTACAGGCAGTGGAGGGATCGTTTTGGGTGCTGCCGGCACTGGTTTAGAGGCAGGTCCACTTTCATTGGGACCAAGAATAAAGCCCTGATCCAGAACATTCTCCTCTTTTACAGCACATGAGGACAGAGGAGGCTCCGGCTGCACCGTCTGAGGCTGTAAATACAGAAAATAAAACACTTTTCAATTAGGGCTCAACAATATATCAGCATCGATATCGCAGTGTGTGAATCTGCCATGATCACATTGTAAGATCTGCAACGTCGTGTTGGATTAAATTCTAATCTAATAGGGTGAAAATGTTTTATTTAGATGGGTTTAAGGTCTGATTAAGGCAAATTTAAATTCTTTGTGCACAAAAAAGATAAAGTTTGCCGCTTTAACAAAGATGAATTGTTTAATTATTAATACACGAAGCCTACACAGAGCTACTTTACATCAGATTACAATATTGAAGAAAAACAACACTGCAATATTTAATATTTCTGTGGTTATAAATTGTGATATGAATATAATTTCACAAGATGACTTGGGTAACTATTTGGAAAGAATTCATAATTTTACATTGGGATTATTTTGTGGTGCATCAGCATAAAATATACAACACAAAGATTAAATTTAATATCTTCGTCATATATTATGCAGATGCGCTCACCGGACAAAATCATGCAATCAATGTAAAACTGAATTCTTTTCAATTAGAGTTGCTCAAGTCATCTAGTGAAGATATATTCATATTGCAAAATATAAACTGCAGAAAAATAAAATAATGCAATGTCATCAATATCTTCAATATCATGCAGCCCTACTTTCAATAATCCATTTCTTATTTTTATTTCTCTTATACTTCTTTCTTTTATTCCTGCTTATGTAAAACACTTTGAATTGCCACTGTGTATGAAATGTGCTTTATTAATAAACTTGCCTTGCTCATGCAAAAGCTACATCTGAAGAGCGAGCCAGGCTAAATGCAACATCAGTGTTGTTTCTGTACCTTTTCACTGGGTTTGACTGTGACTTTAATCTGCTGCTTTCGTGCAGCAACACTTTCACTGCAGTCGATGACATCCAGAGCCAAAGATTTACGCACTTTCTTCATAGGAGGACGATACTGTTGAAGGAGACAGAGATCATTCAATATAACAGCAAACCAGCAACAAAACAAGGAGGATTTGCTTTATTTCATATTAACACTACAGATTGGTTTCACTGCAAATCCACTTAGAAAATGAAATAGGATAATCAATGAATGAATAAACATTTAATCTCTTAACTCTACACTCGATCAACTTTATAAAACGTCTAAATGATCAACATAATCTGATGCATGCAGCTCAGGGTTTAAAGGTCTTTTTGTTGTCAGATCTTTACTGATTTTGTTAGTAATAAATCAAGATGAAAACTAACTAGACTGGAGCAACACAGGCTTACTGAATTATTAATATATAATACTTAAGAAACACTTGAGACAATTTAGAAAGTTTTGAAATGTCATGAGTATCGCATACGTTTATTTTTTCCAGAACCTTTACTTTCTCTGTTCCTCAGCGCTTTGATTATCTTCCTCAAATGATTGGAGAGGTTTCAGAGACTTGGGAAGATTCATCTGTTAATTTCTATTAGTCTGCTACAAAAGTTATATACATATTGTTGATTTACAAGCTATATAAGGACTTTTTGTCCAAGTAAAATATCAGAATGTGCACCAAATTGCATATAATTCTCCTCAATTTGGACCCCTTTTCTTCAGATTCACAGTACATATGTAAACATATCTTTTGCATATGCTAATTAGTTTTTCACCAAATCAAAAGAGCACTTTTACATTATTTCACTATTAATATTGTGCATTAAATACATTTTTTGGAGGAGAAAGTATTTTTCTGAAAAATACAGTCATGTGAAAAAATTAGGACACCCAATGAAAGCCTGGGTATATATTTTTTATTTGTTTAATCTCAATTTTAACTATGCAGAAAGGTTACGATAATATAACCAAACAATTAAAACTAAAGAAAAGACTTTAAGATCTTCTGTAAATGTAATTCTACAAGAATGCATATTCCAGCTGAGGAAAACGTTAGGACACCCTCACCCTCAGGCTTTCATTGGGTGTCCTCATTTATTTATTTTTTTCACATGACTGAAGATAAAAGCTACACATTTTATCTGCTAAAGATAAATATTTCTCTTTTAATATTTTTTTTAAGTAGTTATCGGCTGTATTAGCTTTTATTTGTGGTATTAAAATTTGTACCATTTTGACAGGATTTTGGGCTTTAATCTCCATCAGTAATGTATAAATGTATAGATGTATAAATGATCCACTATGACCGGAAACTGAGCTGATCTCTAGTCTTCCAGACGTCTTACCACTTGCTTGCGTTTCTTCTCAGCAGGAGTTTCATCTTCTACGATCAGCTCGATTCCTGCTTCACTGCGCAGCACTTCTTTAAGATCCTCCTCCAGATTCGGGGTTGGAGGCTGAAGAAAAAAACCCAAAGAAACAGAATTTTTTTTTGAATACAGTGGTGGGAGACAAACTTTGAGTATTTAGGTAGTAATAAAATCCCTCTTTTTACCACCTGAATAGGACTAAAGAGTAACTATTGTTTCAATGAACAGATTCAGACTTCTGCAATAGAAATGGAATTCGACACCATACATAAATCCAGAGCTGCTTTACAAATTCAAGCCAAATATTCCAGATCAAATGTATTAAGGAGAACTCATTGCTTATGGAAATGTCCTTTAGTTGAACATTTTCATCCATGGTATTAAAACAATATTCCCAAATCTCCAAAACTTTGCATACTAAATATTTTCTTGTTACACAAGCTTTCTTTTTACTAGCTCAGATGAGAAATGACTGATTTTCTGGTCATTACACACAAAACTTATAAAAGCTTGTAATTAGAAAATAAAATATAATAGCTAGTAATTAGAAGCCCTTATTTTAAACAATAGTTGCAAGAATTGTTTCATTGTTTGGCTTTAGAAAAATTAACGTATAGTTAAGAGAAAACCTGAAACATTTTTCAAAATATGAAATCCCTTTGTAGGATTCCTATAGGTCCATATAACTTTTATCTTGTATCACCTGCTATTAATATACCATTGTTTTGATTTTATTTTCTTACATTTGTACATTAATTTACATGCATTTATTAATATATTTGTAATTCATACATGTTAAACGCTCCTAAAATTAATAAAGAGTGTTTAAAAAATAATAATAATTAACACTACAGAGGTTTAAAATAAGACCGTCAGCGGGTTTCACAAGAAAGCTCTTTAATGTGATCATGAATTTAATGCAAGATATCACAATGTTGGTCTCACCTGTAGCCATAATACATCAATTATATTTGGACTAGCAGGAAAAAAACTATCCAAAAAATATTCAATTCAATTCAATTTACCTTTATTTGTATAGCGCTTATACAATGTAGATTGTGTCAAAGCAGCTTCACATAAAAGGTAACAGTAAATAGGAACAGTGTAATTCAATAGGAACAGTGTAATTCAATAGGAACAGTGTAATTCAAGAAAACAAGAAAACACATTCTGAAGCGCTGCGGGAGTATATTAAATGAGTTTTGGAGATAACATTACTTAGGCATAGGAAAATTGAGAGCCATTTATTTATATTTATTATAAAAATCTGAGATATTTGATAAAACAAGCAGACAGATATTAGAACCCCTTAATGCACTGTAAGAAATGCAAGCATAACCAATGACTGTCAATAACATAGTAATTATATTCACAATTCACAATCTATAATGTTTTTAATAATGTGGCTTAACTATTATTTGACAATAAAGCTATAGTGAGGATATTGCATTTTTATGATAATATAAGGACAATGTTACTTTATAATTACTTTTATTTATGCATTACCTAATCAGCCAAATCATATTTTGCTTTCCTTTGCATTTGTCCCTGTGTGTTCTGTTGTTCGGTCACAGGTTTGTATTTTTATTAATTGTATTTTATATCTGTTATTATTATTATTATTATTATTATTATTATTATATTGTATTGATTTTTTAAATAAATGTTGTAGTTTTGTAAAATGCAAAAAGCACATAAATAAATGTTTAAATAAATAATAATAATAATAATAATAATAAACAAACATTTAATTTTTAATACTAAAAGTATTTAGTTATCGGTATAATTAGTTTTTTTGTGGTATTAAAATTTGCACCATTTTGCACCAAATTGCACTGACTTTTTGGTTTTAACCATCATCAGTAAATGGATTGATATCACAGTATACCGCCTTCGAGTTGTTCTGATTGGTCCCCTGCTTTGGAACTGATATTAATGAGTGTCAATGGAAAAGTAGTGCATTAGAATAGAAAAATGCTTCATAATATAACATCTTAAAATGTTTATACGACAGGGCTGTTCATTTTAAGTATTAAAATGACACACTGTTTACATAAATCGTCCGTTTCTAGTGATTTCTAGTGAGCTGAATGACCAGCTTGAACTGCAAAGCATAAATCGCACTGTTGTTTTGAAGAGGAGCCAAGACTGTAGTAAATGTTCTCACCAGTGGCCGCAAAGGGCCGTACTTCTCCATGGCGTTTTTAAACGGAGTAGGTGTACGAGGCATCGTGTCCAGATCAGACTTGTGATTTGGTGTGATAAACCTACAAAAGAGGAAACATACGAGTTTAGCAGTGACGTCAGAGCTGAACTGCTGTGAGTGTGAATTCAGAGACGTACAGGGAGTTTTCCTTCTGTGTGAGCGGGGTTTTGTCTCGGTGCAGCGGTGTGGTGACCACGGCTTTCTGACTGCACACAGGAGTGGAGGTGAGGGACGGGTTCTCCAGGTCAAGCGTGTCCTGCTTCGTCCACATATTGAGGAACTGTGAAAATAATATTAAAAGGCCTTGAATAATAAACAAAAATAAGAATTGTGATATATTTGGCCTAGAAACAAGACAAAACCTCTAAGAAAAGCATTATTTTGTGTTTGTTATAAAAACAAGCGGACAATGCAATTAGCGGAGCTCCTGACACATTTCAGAACGATCAACAACTTGCTTCAAATGTCTGTATTTAGCAGTGTCTTTAATCTAAACTCATAAAAGACAAGAACAAAACTAATCTCAAAGCAGCAACAGTATCTGTCTGACAATTATAACTACTGTATGCAGGATGGTTAGTTACTTACTGAAAAGCTTCACAGGAAAGTGAAGAGAAATATAAATATATATATATTATTTTATTCTTCTCTTCACTTTCCTGTGGAGTACAAGGAAAAAATAAACTGAAATTAAAGCTGCAATTAACAGGCGCTTCTACCCGAGATACCTTAGGAAAACAGTCACTGTTCCCTGTTACCAATATACATTTCAGCAGGTCAATATGAGAAGAGTTTACATGTGCCACAGTGCCTGCTGCCAGTAGGTGCCAGCATGACTTTAAATGAACTGATTTTCAGATGCTGTATATTGTGAAGATTCTTTATCTAATAATAATTTATTTAAAATCATGAAGTCTTCTAAAATGATTGCGGTGATTTTATCTGGGACTGAATCGGTTTTAAACTTTAATCAAATAGAAATAATCATTTAACAAACCCAAATCTACTTAAGTTGTAAATTAAATGCATCACTTGTGTTATACAGAAAAATAACATTTCCCTTCTGCCCCATCCACACTTGTCAACGATACCCTGTTTACATTAATATGTCTTCGTTTTCGTTATAAAATCAGCATTTTAAAACGATCCACGTCCACTCTGGCGTTTCATCCAGCATTTCTGAAAAGCCCTCCGTTTACACTATCCTGCTGAAAACGCACATCACGTGACCACACACACGGTCATGCACTGCAGCGTACGCGCGCGTCTGAGCTCCAGCAGTCAGCGGGTGCTTTGAGCACAAAACCCCAGAGAGCAGAGCACGTCGGACAGTTTATCAAGGATGTACCGCTGAATTACGTCTCACTACAGTTGATATACGTGATATTTAATTCATCTTGTCTCTTATCTAACTACTCTTCGGTCTTTTGAATCTATCAGTTAGCGTGACAGCGTCAGTACACTGCTTCAGTCTTTCGCCTTCACGCTTGTACATAGTCATTTTAGTCACCTCAGCCACCTTTTTTTACCATTCAAGTTAGTGGACGCCATTATAACGACACAGATCACTCTGCCTACTCATGCCAGAGTCCTGCGGAAAAAGTGATTGACAGGTGGTCATTTGTGCGTAACTTCTCTTTATTTATTTATTTGGTTATGGGTAAAACATTGACCATGCGGGTCAGGTAACATTAGTTGAAACGGTAGGCTACAAATAATAAATTTGTTATGGTTTATTAATTATTCATAAATAATTAATACACCGCAACCTACGACGACAATGCCATCGTTCATTGCATTGTTTCACATAATCATCATACGATGCCAAATTGATCGACATCGCCCAACTCTACTGCAGACAGCAGTCCATACCACAATCTGATTTGGATCGACTTTGATTCACTATCTAAACTAAAAGTTGCAGGAACATTTTGACTGACATTCTCCCTTTGTACGTGTCATCAGAGGGGGAAAGCCCCGCCCACCATTGACCATCTCTCCCTCATTAGCATAAACAGCAGCCCTGAGTGAGAAGCAGTCGTCCTCCATTAGTTCTGAATCTGCCGCTATGATGACACACAGGCATCTGTAGCTCCACCCTCTTCTGTAAAGAGCAATCTCATTTAAATTTAAAGCGACAGTCACCAAAATTTGGATCAAATCCTAAAAGGGTCAGTTTTAGAAAGTTATATAAGATTATCTGTGTGTTATTTTGAGCTGAATCGTCACTACACACTCTAGAGACATCAGAGACTTATTGTACATCATTTTAACTTTATATCAAGTGGTGTATTGTGTTTTCACACCTGTGAGGGTGAGAAGGGCAGGATCTTGACCGGCGTGCTCTTTGGGGTCATGGAGTCGTTAGGATCGGGCGAGAGGGCGATTCGGCGACGGCTGCGGCGGCTCAGGATGGAAGGAGGAGTGGCTCCGCCGGGCGAGATGGGGATCAGCTCTCCTTTACTGCCCTTGCTGAGCTCTTGCAGCGCACTGCCCTCCAGACGAAACTGCAGCAGCTCCGAGCTCTGGCTCTCCTCCGGCAGGTCGAAGTCCGACATCGTACACCAACCCTCCAGATCCTTCACACACATAATCTGATCAGTCCTATACTCACTTAAATGTCCCATAAAGGTTTTTAGATGTTAGCATGTTAATATTGAAGATATCTATAAACTAATGTGCTCCAAAATTCACATTTAAGAAGATATAAACATGATGGAGGTCTTGGACTTTATTAAAAAGAAAATCCACATTTTAGTAAATATGTTGTGGGTTTTTTCTTACATATTTAATTGACATAATATTAAGATATACAAGTGCTTTTTTTTGTTTTGAACAATTATTGTATAACAGAAAGACACATTAGTACATATCATTTACAATATTAATCATTAGATTATTTACAATAAAGGATGAAAAAAGATAAACAATAGAAAAAAAACAAAACAGAAATCAAACTAAAATTAAAGAGATACCAATAGGTCATCTGATCTGAAGATAGATATATAATAGAGAAGAAATTGAGAGTGAAGAGGGCAAAATAACATGACAACAGCAATTTAGAGATGTAATAGATTATACATATTAAAGGTTGTGCAAATTGGATATGTTTTGAGTGCCTTCTTGTTAAGTGAATCTGGAATTGTAAGCAAGTAAGTGTTGATATATAGGGTTTCCTTTAACAAGTGTCACTAATATTAGAACCGAACACGGGCCACTCAATTACAAGGAGATAATGCACATGGTGATGCAGCCACAATGTAAAGAGGGTGTGGATTAGTTTTTAATAACTGAATGTACCAGAGTCAATTACTCTGCTCATACTACTGTTCCCACATCTAAAGTTACTCTTCATATGTTAAATTAAGACATTTGACAGGTTTTTGTCCTCAGACATTATAAGCCTAATGAGCAGTAGCATAAATGGTCTTAAAATGATACTCTTTTCACAAGACTCTTATGACGTGTTTAACGTCCATCAGTACCTGAAATTCTTGAAAGTTTTTAATTAGATGTTTTGTTTTTAAACATATGAACATTTATATGTATTTATGTGTGTATCGCATCATCTTTGCATTAAATTACAAAACAAAAAACGAATGAGCGCTTGTGTGAGGTGTGTGTAATGCAGCGTCGATGAGGCGGGACAGTAAATCTGACATTATTCTCTCTTCTGACTGCTTTTACCAGTCTCACACTAATGTTTTCCTCTTTCTGAAAGTCTTGATAACACCATCCTGGAGTTTTTACTTGTATTATTTCAGCAAATAGGACTGTTAAATAATGATTTGTTGTACTCTCCTATTCACTGCGCTCTGAGTTTACCAACTATGACGACTTCCGTTACTGAGAAACACGCAAATGTGGCTTCATAACATCACTTATCACAATCAGTTCTGTGACAACAAAGAGCACACAACAAAAGTGCAACCGGTTGTAATTCTAATAGTGATTTTCTGATGATTACTCGGGCTTGACTCACCCCATCCATCAGCTCCATCACCTCCTTCAGTGTAGGAGCCGCTGATGGAGACAGAAACCCAGAGCTGTCCATCACCCATGTGGACACGTTTGAGTCTCCCCCTTCACTTTTGGGGCTCGTTGAAGCTTTGGGGGTTTTAGGAGATGATGTTTTGTGTGGAGGAGCGGTGACTTTCTCATGCGCATCAGGATCCTGTCAACAAACAAGGGTATATATCGATTTGGGATGAACCAAAAGAAAAGGGCTGATACTAATACAGATTTCAATAACAGAAAAACAAATTGTCCAGCCAGTTCTGATACCAATATTATCAACTACATACAGTTCTCTCCATTACCATACAGCAGTCAACATTTGAAGTGGATCAAAAGATTTGATGAAAATAGTCAATAATATTATTGAACAACACCCATTGTTGTCTTAGGACAATTTTAAAAATCTTTATTGATCCATTTTATATGTTGATTACCGTAGTTTTACTGAATAAGGAAGGATTGGATCCATTTATCAGTCAACTTTACAACATTTTAAGAGGGACGAGATTTAATACAATACAATCTGATAATCTTCAAATGGTGCCATTCAATTTCTGCTATTCAATATTTTCTAATTCAAACAACCATTATTTATCAAGGAATATACAGTGGGTACAGAAAGTATTCAGACCCTTTTACATTTTTTATTCTTTGTTATATTGCAGCCATTTGCTAAAATCATTTATGTTCATTTATTTCCTCAATGCACACAAAGCACCCCATATTGACAGAAAAACACATTTTTGAATGGCCCAGCCAGAGCCCTGACTTAAACCCAATTGAGCATCTCTGGAGAGATCAAAAAAATGGTCCACCAACGTGTACCATCCAACCTGACAGAACTGGAGAGGATCTGCAAGGAGGAATGGCAGAGGATCCCCAAATCCAGATGTGAAAAAGTTCCAGCATCTTTCCCAAAAAGACTCACGGCTGTATTAGATCAAAAGAGTGCTAAATACTGAGAAAAGACTCTGAATACTTGGCACCATGTGATATTTCAGTTTTTCTTTGTTAATAAATCTGCAAAAATGTCAACAGTTCTATGTTTTTGTCAATTTGTGCTGCTGTGTGTACATTAATGAGGGAAAAAAATTAACGATTTTAGCAAATGGCTGCAATTTAACAAAGGAGAAAAATTAAGTGGATCCGATTACTTTCCCTACCCACTGTACTTGCTTAATAAACCTAACACAAAATAAAGAATCTGAAAGCTTAATAAATCTGCTTTCCATTGATATGGTTTGTTAGAGCAATATTTTACAGAGATACAACTAATTGAAAATCTACAATTTGAGAGTTCAAAAAAAAAGAAATCTAAATCCTGAGAAAAATCGCCATTAAAGAGGTCTAATTTAAGTTCTTAGCAATGCATATCACTAAAGAAGAATTATGCTTTGATATGTTTACACAAGTACGTTTACAAAATATATAAAAAAACACTTAATATTCAAATAATGTGTGGCATAAAAGAAAAATAAACTAATAATTCAATAATACACCCATGCAACTTGGGGTGGCTGTTAAGAATGATCTGCAGTAATATGTATGGGGCTAATATAGTTTTTAATTCATCTGGTCATCTTGCTGAGTGTTGCTATTATGTGGATTGTTGTATCGTTGTATTTATTCTACCAGTGTTAAAGACAAGTTTCCTTTCTGTGCAGAGCAGAACAAACAAAGTTTAAACAAGCAACTCAAGACTGATTTCGTGCTCCATATTTGTACTGTAATTAAAAGCAGAAAAGTTCTTCATTGTACCTGTTTTGAGCATTCAACAGGCAGTTCTTCACTGGCTCCGTCGCAGCAAATTTTCACCTGCAAAACACAAACCAACAGTGAAACTGAAGCCTTCCCATTGGTTAATAATGTATAAATAAATAAACTTGCCTAATGTTGGTCATTAAGCCCGTCACAATAATATATCGACTTATCGAGCAATACATGGACATGACATATTTGGTGACACAATATAAATCATCCTTAAAGTTTACATGAAAATGAACGTCTTCAGCATTTTAGCTTCTGTGATCTCATCTAATCTCCACTGAAGGGGTCAGCAAGAAACTCTTACAAGCAATGCCTTCTCAGAAGACAGCCGGTAAAGCCATTTTACATGTCTTTTTTGTCCTTTGAATGCGTTTATGCCTATGTACACATTGTTGTATAATCAGTTAATATATTAATTATACCTTATATTATATTATACCTTATATTAGGTATAAATTGGTCTTAAAATGACAATAACATCACTTATTACAATTATTTTTAATATATCGACAAACAAAACTGCCTTCTGGTGACAGGCCTATTGGTCATAAAGTGATGCTGTTGTCTGACCTCTTCAGAAAGCAGCTCTTCAGTGTCCGTCTGCTGCAGCACGTGAAGTGTAGTGTCCACATCAGAGTAAAACCCTGTCTCTACTTTACGCTTGATGGTGGAGTTCCAGTGGTTTTTCACAGCATTGTCCGTTCTGTGGAGAAGAAAACACTTAAAATAATGATATTACTTTTGAACAAACGTATGAAGGTCCACCTTCAGCTCAGGGCTGTGCAAAATTATGACATATCTTGTATGGGTGAAATAAAAAGTCTTTATTATGCTCTATTGTTTATTTTGTGATGTTGTAAAATACATTGATCATTTGGATGACTATAATCTTACACTCCACAATGAAGATGCAGACAGAAACAGGAGTAACACCACATATGGGATTGCTGCAAGCTTCAAAGTATTTTGTTCTTTGTTTAGGAATATTTTATGTTGGATTTGAAATTAATTATTTGTTTTTGATAAAGTGTTTTACATCTCATTTATATTTATTTTATATTTCTACAATCTTCTACATCTGAAAGCACCAAAAAAAAAAAAAACATGCCCAAAACCAAATCTTAGCGCTGATTGGCTGAACATTTGTTTTGTTTTCAAAAAATACTTAGTAAAACATTATTGAAGTTGGGAGTCACAGCTAATATTTACATCACCTTAATGATGTCTGCTACACTGTTTTAGAGACGTCATTGATTTATGACTATTAGAACAGTTATTTCTTTTCAAGTCTCCTCACATGTATGGATTCTCCCTTATATTTATGGATCTCATTTCTCAAAAATGACTGATTATCAAATAGAAAGTTTTTTTGTTTTACTTTTGTCTGAAAACTGCTCCATTAAAAAAGTTATATAAAATTTCTGGCTTTAAAGGCATCAAGATGTGTTTGTTTTCAGACAAAACAACACACACGCACACACTAGTTAACTATAAGAACAGATAATTTTGCGTTTGGCTAAAGTCGGCAGTGTGTTTCACCTTCCAGGCAGCAGTTTTGCGATCTCCGCCCAGCGGTTTCCCAGTACGCGGTGGGCCTTGTAGATGATCAGATCTTCCTCTGGGGTCCAGGAAGACTTCTTGACGTCAGGATTGAGGTGATTGTGCCAGCGTTCTCTGCACTGCTTCCCCAGACGCCCCTTCAGGTGTTTCGCCACCATCGCCCACTGCTTGTTGCCGTATTTTTTCACCAGCTCGATCACCTGCACGCACACACACACAACACATGTATGAGAAATGCAGAATACACACTTTCTCACCTGTACAATCACATAGATACTCTGACTGGTCTCATTTGTAAGGCACTTAAAAAAATATATATATTTTTTATATATAACATCACTTTTATATATATATATATATATATATATATATTTATTTCCCTTAGATTCCATTTATAGTCAAAGGGATAATTCACCCAAAACTTAATATTCTGTCATCTATTACTTTCTTGTTTCTTATTACTGACCCGTTACTTGTTTTATTTATTTTTTTTAATGTTTTGAAAAATGTTGGAAACCTGTAACCATTGACTTCCATTGTATTTGTTCTTCCTACTATGGAAGTCAATGGTTACAGGTTTTGGTTACAATGGCCTTCTTCAAAATATCTTATTGTTTTGTTGTAATATATTATAATTATGTGCTCAACTGAAACTCTAGAAACTCAAAGGTTTAGAACCACTTGAGGGAGAGTAAATGAGAAAATTTTTTAGTAGTCTTTTATTTTTGGTAGAACTGTCCCTTTAAATGTTCTTACCAAGAAAATGTAATAGTATGCAAAAACTATTTAAACAGCTATAACAGACCATAGCACTTTGCTGCTTATTATTATAATATTCTTATCCAGATTTTAGCCCTACTTTTAATTTATTATTTCAAGTTTAACCAATTTGGTCACATTTGGGTCATGCATAAAGTTTAAATACTTTTTTAAAATGTAAATATTATACTTTATCTAAAATATTATGTATTAAATAATTGACATAAATAGGGCGACGCGTAAGCACTGTCGCCTCACAGCAAGAAGGTCGCTAGTTTGAGTCCCGGCTGGTCAGTTTGCATGTTCTCCCCGTGTTGGTGTGGGTTTCCTCCGGGTGCTCCGGTTTCCCCCACAGTCCAAACACATGCGCAATAGGTGAATTGAATAAACTAAATTGGTGTGTGTATGGATGCTTTCCAGTACTGGGTTGCAGCTGGAAGGGCTGCCGCAGTGTAATACATATGCTGGATAAGTTGGCGGTTCATTCTGCTGTGGCCAGACCTGATGAATAAAAGGTTTAAGCTGACGGAAAATGAATAAATGAAGGCATGAATAATTGACAAAAATATATATATAAAATTGGTCAAATTTAAATAATAAATCAAAGTAGGACTGTAAAAAACTGGATAAGAATATATAATAATAATAATAATAATAATATTTAATAGTCTGTAAATATTAAAGATAAAAAAATTAAATTATTATTAAATTAGTAACAATTTATTACTAATTAATTAATTAGTAATAAGCAAATAAAAAGATTTCTACAATGTGTTCATCATAAGGGTGCTATACTCCTATATCAGACACAACTTTAATTTACATAATAGAATAGAACAGAATAAAACAGATACTACAAAAATAAGTGATAATATAATCCATTATTTCCCCCGTTGTCTCTTCATTTTACCTTCTCATCCTCCTCCTTGGTCCAGGGTCCTTTGACAAGATCAGGATCCAAAACCTTGAACCAGCGATGCTGACACTGATGCTCCGATCGATTCTTCAACAACAAACACACTCTTACAGCATTTCAACTTTAATTAGACACTCGAATGTTTAATAGTTCAAAGCAAAACAATGTCCGGTGTAGGTTTTCTAAATGCATGACCAAACTAAACACACTTACAGGTAATAAGCCAGCGATGTATTTCCAGTCATTTGATCCAACGTTCAGCACCAGTTTACGCAGCTTATCATCCTGGAAAATACCAATGAACATATGAAATATTCATTCATGTTTTAATGCCATATCAGCAGCATTGGCTATATTCATGGCAAAACCTATACTCAATATCCAATATTTAACATGCAATTATATCAGTTTCTTAATAAACATTCATAGTATAAAAAAACAACACTGAAAAGAGTCATATAAACAATCTTTTAGTTTGATTAATGATATATTTTCGTACACAAGTAGATTTTTCTTTTTGTTTTCTCAATAAATATGAGTGTGTAAGGGGCAACATGGTGGCTTGGTGGTTAGCACTGTTGCCTCACAGCAATAAGGTCACTGGTTTGAGTCCCAGCTTGGTCAGTTGGCATTTCTGTATGGAGTCTGCATGTTCTCCCCGTGTTGGCGTGGGTTTCCTCCGGGTGCTCCGGTTTCCCCAACAGTCCAAACACACGTGCTATAGGAGAACTGATGGACTAAATTGGCCGTAGTGCACGAGTGTGAGTGTGTGAATGAGTATGTAGAGGTGTTTTCCAGTACTGGGTTGTAGATGGAAGGGCATCCGCTGTGTAAATACTGTTGTCTTGGACCTCCCCACAACCCCCCTCTATTTCATCGTGGCTCAAAGATTTGGTCTTCTTTTTAAAACTTGAGAAAATTAAATACAATATCAGAACAGTTTTTTGAAAAATGGCAAAAATTTATTGTATTTTTTTTATCACTTAAAAACCTCAGATGTGGATTGAGTGAAGGTACATGTGTATGTATGTATGTATATGGTTTGTTATTATAGTTTTTTCTGTATTTGTTTTCATTTATTTATTTACTTATTTGTAGATGTTGATTGTTCTATTTGGGGTTGTTTTGTGGGTTGTTATAAAATGTAAAATGCTATTTGCAAGAATAAAAATGCAAGTTTATTGATGTGGAAAGTGTTAAAGATACTCTTACGTCATTGTATTGATTGAGCTGAAGTTGGTTTTATATTTGCAGATTAGTTAAGCAACAACTTATGACACTTCCTATATTGTTTACCATAGTACTTTTAATATTCGGTCTGAAATCACATGTAAATATGACTTCAAACCAACATTAGCACTATGTATTTGACTGTGAACAATGGTGTACTTTGATAGTCATTGGCTGCTAAAATGAATTCATTTAGAATTAGCAAAGAATACTTTTCTGACATTATATTATTAAGGACAAATTCTGAACATGTGAATATAAATCCAAATGATTCTGCAAATGTGTTTGTTTACCTCCTCTTGTGTCCACTTGACTTTTACCTTCCCACAATCCCTCTGGTCAGCTACATCAGAGTCTGTGTCCTGACATAAGGTCTCCTCCTCATCCTCACTGTAACACACACACACACACGTTAAACAACACTGACCGCAGATCAGCAAACACTGTCTGACACCATTTATCAGGATATTGTGTTTGCTAAACAATGTTTATTAACACCAGAGGAAGAAAACAACACTTTTATTGCAGAAGAGTTCACAAAATAATACTTGAACCCCCTCAAATGTGCTTTGTAAAATGAAATTAAAATATGATAAACATTGAGCTAATTTCTCGAGCTATTAGCAGATCGGCTAACATTAACAACGACTGTCATCAAAGTATAAATCACTTTTCTAAGTCATAAAGCTAAATGTACACATTATAACAGTGTGTGATGCTGAATAACATTGTAAATCTTACTTTGTCTATATCTTTATAATGCTAAAACTAGAAGTTGCGCGTTTATCAGCTCTCTTTGTGCCATTAGGCGGGGTTCAATGGATCATTCACAAACTTATTGTCAACAATCACCACATTTATCGTTGAGTCAGTATGCTGAATACATTTCTGAGTCTCATTTCTAGCCCTAAAGTAAATCTCCATCATACATTAACATTAAACATGTAAGAATAATAAACTGTGTACTTACCCGCGCGCCCACCAAGACATTTCCCTGATGTTTGATCAAAATACGCCAATTATGCAGACCTTAATGAGGACACTCTGAGTCTAGAACACACACATAAACTCATGTGTGATGCTAATTAGACAGTCGATCAAATTAAGTAAAGAGTTTCATTAAAAAGCGCACAAGAGCTCGCAGCTAAACATCCACTACTGCGCGCCCAAGTTTCTATCTCGCGCTTCTTTTTCTCGTCCATTCGCGCGAGTGACGTAAAGCCAACACAGGCTGAACGTCACGCGCAAATGCGTGCGTGCGCGCGCGAAACACACACGGACGCGCATTTTGTCAAAATATATCCAAGTAAATATGTTGATGCATGTATTTTTAATATATTATAGATTTATTCCTTTAATAGCCTACATCCTGAAGGATAACTTATATATTAACCCCGAGCTTACAAATATTGTAAGCCTTGAGGACGTAGGCTATTAAAGAGACACCCAAAAATGAGAAATTTACACAACCTCTGATGGTTTTAAACCTTTTATGAGTTCTGTTGAACACAAAATAAGATATTCTGATATATGTTTACTTACATATATGAAAAAAAAAATACTATAGAGGTCAATGGTTACAGGTTTTCTGCTTTTGTGTTCGACAGAAGAAACGTAAATAGGTTTGGATCCAGTGAAAGGGAGAGAAAACGATGATTTATTTCTGACACTCCGTTTAAAAACTTAATGACTAAAAGTCGTAAAAAGCACGATTTGATATGTAATAATTAAACTTGAAGGTTTAAAGTATGACATTAAAGTATAAAGCGTCGTAAATTACCAAAGAGTTTGTTAAAATTATGAATATGTACCGGAAGATTCGTTTAGAATGCGATTTTTGTTTTACAAAATGGCGATAAAACTCAGAGCTAGTTACTAATTACTAAACCTATATCTTATTATTTGGTTCTTCATCTGCACTAAAATGACAGATATGATCAAACACTGTGATTTTGGACGTGTTTAGAGTATTTATCCACTGATAAGATCCCCTTTACCCAAAAGCCTGAAGAGCTAAATGAGCTAATCATGCTCAGCTATAAATACAAGCTGAGTCTAATTAACGCCACACTTTCCTAATGGACGCTGGACGGGACAGACCTGGTAAACACACACACACACACACACATATATAAATAATGTTGAATTTTTTCAATATTTGCTGTATTATCTTGTGTTTGAAAAGTGCTGAGATTTTGGATAATGTGGTTTATATAATGTTACTAAATAGGTAATTATGTGTTTATATTTGCTCTTGGATAAATTGGAAAATCTGGGGTCTGCAAATGCACTTATGATCTGTACTTTTAAAAAAAAAATAATTATATATATATATATATATATATATATATATATATATATATATATATATATATATATATATATATAATTTATTATTATTACTTTTTTTTTTTCTTACCTGCACCTTTTTCTGCACCGTGGGAGAAGGCCAAATGCATGGGGGATTACTGCTTTGAGTGAAAATGCATGAAATTAAAATAAATATACATTTAAGGGGGGTCGATGGCAAATTTAATATGCAAGTAAATGATTTAATAGAGTACATGACAGCATGCTTGGGGCAAACATGCCATCAAAAAAACTTTCCATAGAGAATACTATAGCATCTAATATAATGTGAAGGAGGAATATGTACAGTAAATAGTGTAATATACACTTGTGAAGTTCTCAAATTCACCTTGAATGTGCTTGGAAAAAGCACTTAAAGAAATATTCACCCAAAAATTTAATTTACTCATTTATTGTCCCTCAAGTGGTTCCAAACCTTTGAGTTTCTGTTTAACACAAAAGAAGATATTTTGAAGAATGCTGAAAACCGGTAACCATTGACTTCCATTTATTATTATACTATATTATTATATATTATTTATTATTATTATTATTATTTAAAAAGTGTAGTTCATTATTTATATTTATTTATATATATATATATATATATATATATATATATATATATATATATATATATATATATATATATATATATATACATATATATATATATATATATACATATATACATATATATATATATATATATATATATATATATATATATATACATATACATATATATATATATATATATATATATATATATATATATATATATATATATATATATATATATATATATATATATATATATATATATATATATATATACACATACACAATGAACTACACTTTTTAAATTTGACATTGAAAGGGTAAAGTTATGGGAAAATTTAGAAAGTTCAATTGGAAAGTGCTTGAAAAATGCTTAAAGTGATCGTTCACCCGAAAATTGAAAATGTACTCACTCAAATGGTTCCATTTATTCTTTTGAACACTAAAATATACTGAATAAAGCTGGAAAGTCAATGGTTACAGGTTTCCAACAATCTTCAAAATATCCTCTGTGTTCAACAGAAGAAAAACACAATGGTTTGACACCTATAAAATGAGCAAATGATGACCGTTTTCATTTCTAGGTGAACTGTCCCTTTAAATTTGACGTTGAAAGGTAAAATTCTGGAAAATTAAAAGTGTAATTAGGAAAAATGCATACATTTGACTTAAAATATCATGTCAAATGTATAAACCCTGTTGATTTCGACAGAGCTGGCCAGAAGCTACGAGGGCCCATCGTGGTCTGACTTTGACCGAGGTTTTTGCACAGAGCAGAGTCTCTCCATATCGACAGCTTCCTCCGACGGGCTCCTGAAACCAAGCAAAGGCATCGTTCTGGAGTATTCCGAGCCCAATCCTTCAGTCCCTCCATCATTAAACTTCTCCACGGGTCTCCTATCTCCACTGGTGGCCCTCAGTAAAGCTCTTTCTCCAGGAAACGTGCTGAACGCTGCGCTGAAGAGCCCAGTAGAAGGTAAATCCTCCACGCCCTACGAGAGAATGCGCTTCCAGAAACCCGTCCTGGGGAACTCGCTGGACCTCTCCTGTGTGGATCTGACCGCCTCGCACCCTTGCTGGGAGGTTTCTCTGGTGAAGGCCATAGTGGAGAGCCCAAAGTCTTGTTTGGAGTCCACATGGAGCCCCATAAACCAGTCTGCAGCTCCTGAAGCCTCGATTGTGTGGTCAGGAGGAGTTTCAGAGGATCTGCAGAAGTCCTGGAAGGAGATGATCGGTCAGTCTGCGGGGATGCCGGAGCTCAGGGGGGAACAGAGCACATCTGATTTGGCCATTTGATGGATGTGCTGTTTTATGTGTGCATGTTTAATGCAATGACTTCAGTTTAAAGGGATAGTTCACCCAAAAATGAACATTTCTCATCATTTACTCACTCAAGCGCCTTCTGTTGACCACAAAACAAGATACTCTGAAGAATGTTGGAAAAAAAGACATTAGGAACAAAAGCAAAAACACTGGTAAACATTGGGTGTATTTTTTTTCCAGTATATCCTTCTATAGTATTCAATACAAAACAAGATATTTTGAAGAATGTAGATTTAAAAACAGCCATTGACATAGGAAGAAAAAAAAACACTATGGTGATCAATGGATTTTTTTACCAGTATATCGTTTTGAGTTCAATATAAGAAACCTAAACAAGTGCAGGAGTAAAAATTAAGGAATTTATATTTATGGGTGAACCGTCCCTTTTAATATGCTAATTAATTGCACTCATGAATTTGTAAATGTATGTTTATTACAAGTGTATTTACATGCAAATGTTTCTCATTAAAGAAAATAAATCTTTTTAAAGTTGCACTAATGCTGCTTCAGTTTGCAAGGAGATACTATGAAGCGTGCACAACGTGGGAAAGTGAGCACTGAAACTTTGAGCATCCTACAAAGCAGTTACTCCAAATTGGTGTATTAGTGATGAATATGATCTTCATTAAAGGGACAGTTCACCCAAAAATGAACATTTCTCCATTCACACACTTAAGCAGTTGTAAGCTTTTATGAGTTTGTCTTCAGTTGAGCACAAAACAAGATATTCTGAAGAATGTTGGGGGAAGATAAATGCAGTCACTGATGCCCTCCCAGTGTTTTCCAGTACATCTTCCTTTTGTGTTTAAAATAAACCTAAACAAGTTTTGAACAAGTGGAAAAGTAAATAGAATTGATATTTTTTGGGTGAACTGTCCCTTTAATATGCTAATGAATTTAATTGCACTCATAAATATGTAAATGTGTGTTGATTACAAGTGTATTTTATATGTAGATGCTTTTCAATAACAAAATGGAAGATGCACAATAGGGCAGGGGTGCCCAAACTCGGTCCTGGAGGGTTGGTGTCCTGCAAACTTAAGAGCTTGATTAGCTAGCCCAGTTATGTCTGATTGGGGTCGGAACTAAACTTTTTAGGACACCGGCCGTCCAGGACTGAGTTTGGGCACCTCTGCAATACTGAAAGTAAATGTTTGTCATGAATAAAATAAAGTGTTGATTTTTTTTTTGAAGTTGCACTAATGCTGCTTTAGGTTGCAGGGAGATACTTTGAAACGTGCACCCTCATCATGATTTTGCCAGGTACGATGTGATCCAGGATTAACATCTATGTTGATCCTGGAACATAATTTTTGTTGGAATACCACCTATTCCCTACCCCTAAACCCAACCATAACTGTGAATTCTTCCAAAATCAGAGGGGAATATTAGTTAACACTCATGTAGAAGTGCATAAACCTAACCATAAGCCTAAACTTAACATAAACAAGAAACGTCTCCCTTAATTCTGATTGGAATGTTGTTCCAGCATTAACATGTTAATTCAGGAACGGGTCCTACTTGATGAAATCAGGTTGGTGAAACTTGTACAATTGGGGAAAGTGTGCATTAAAACTTAGATGATGCATGCTATAAAGCATTTACTCTAAACTGGTGTATTAGTGATAAATGTAAATTTCATTAAAGGGACAGGTCACCCCAAAAATGTAATTTGTCATTATTAACTCCCTTGTTGCTTATTTTAAACCTTTGACTTTCCTATGCTAAAACACAAAAGAAGATATTTTGAAGAATGCTGAAAACCGGTAACCATTGACTTCCATCGTAGGAAAGACAAATCCTATGGAAGTCAGTGCTTGCAGGTTTTCAACATTCTTCAAAATATCATCTTTTGTGTTCAACAGAAG
The DNA here is from genome assembly GCF_903798145.1 of Danio aesculapii. Taxonomy (NCBI): domain Eukaryota; kingdom Metazoa; phylum Chordata; class Actinopteri; order Cypriniformes; family Danionidae; genus Danio; species Danio aesculapii. The sequence goes on along the minus strand of NC_079445.1, from coordinate 1,493,981 downwards.
AAACTCAAAAATTTGAAATGGAGAAAATTACAATTTATATATATATATATATATATATATGTGTGAGCTATCCCTTTAAATTTGACATTGAAAGGGTAAAGTAATGGGAACATTTAGAAAGTTCAATAAGGAAAGTGCTTGAAAAATGCTTAAAGTGATAGTTCACCTAAAAATTGAAAATGTACTCCCTCATTGTCATTATTAACTCCCTTGTTGCTTACTTAAAATCTTGGACTTTCCTATGCTAAACACAAAGAAGATATTTTGAAGAATGCTGAAAACCGGTAACCATTGACTTCTATAGTAATTGTTTTTCCTACTATGGAAGCATTTAGCATTCTTCAAAGTATCTTCTTTTGTGTTCAACAGGAAAAAAAAGAAATGCAAAGATATCGAGAAAAAATATTCATTTTTACTTTAAAGCTTGGATAATTCACAAATCAGAGGTGTTGGTCCTCTCCTGAAACACCAGTTTGTTGAGTGCTTTCATTATTTACCAAAAATAAAAATCGGATTGATCATCCGATTATGACAAATCTCTAAAAATGATCATTTATGTAAATAAAAATCACCTAATAATTAACAGTAACCCGTATAAACGTACACATTTGAAAAGTCCTGCAGTTTTACTAGGGCTTTTTACAAGACCTTTGACTTTTAAAAAAGATCTGTGAGGTTACCATAGATGGTTCTTTGGCCAGTAAAGGGTATGATCAATATTGCAATATCAAGAGCAATCATCTATAAAGATCATCAATCAATAAAGTGATGTCCTAATATTGCATCCATTCTATTGAAACCGTGTAGTGAGTTATTTGCTAATTTACCACTGAAACCAGATCGTATTATAGTATTCAGTTTGACATTTAACATGAAATCAACCCAGATACACAAGTTAAATATATATAAAATGCATTTGTAGTGCAGAATCCCAAATAGCAAGTTGGACATCAGTGTGTGGATATACAAAAGCTCATATTTATTGACAAAACTGAAAGGTTAACTCCTTAAACCATAGGCTTGAAGAGTTCATAATTATAGTTATAAATTGATAAACCACACCTGATCATTCTTGCACCAGAAGTGTTGTGTTTACAGCTCCACTGCAGATTGAGTCTCTATAATGTACACACAAATCTCATAAATAAACCCTCCTGAGCTCCTGCTTCAGTACATGTTGAACCTCGCTTCTGCAGTGTCCACATCGTGCTCCTTGAGGATAGAGAAAAACAAGTTACAGGAGTAAAACCACACACACCCACACACACACACACACACACACACACACACACACACACACACCCACACACACCCACACACACACACACAGGTTAACATTATTTATTACATGCCTCTCGATACAAGATTCTCGATACTTGATTCTGATTGGCCAATCATGACATTACAAGGTACAGTTGAAGTCAGAATTATTAACCTCCCTCTATATTTTTCCCCAATTTCTGTTTAATGGAGCAGATTTTTTCAACACATTTCTAATCATAATAGTTTTAATAACTCATCTCTAATAACTGATTTATTTTCTCTTTGTCATGATGACAGTAAATAATATTAGACTAGATATTCTTCAAGACACTTCTATACAGCTTAATGTGACATTAAAGGCTTAACTAGGGTAATTAGGGTAAAGTTAGGGTAATTAGGCAAGTCATTGTATAACAGTGGTTTGTTCTGGAGACAATCCAAAACTAATATTGCTTAAGGGGGCTAATAGTATTGACCTTAAATAGCTTTAAAAAAATTTAAAACTGCTTTTATTCTAGCTGAAATAAATCAAATAAGACTTTCTCCAGAAGAAAAAATATTATAGGAAATACTGTGAAAATTTCCTGAATCTGTTCAACATCATTTGGAAATGAAAAATAAATTCAGTCAAGAGGGTGAATAATTTTGACTTCAACTGTATGTTATTCTCAGATAACAACTGCTGAAATTAATAACACAGGCTCTTCTGAATACTAAAAACCATCTTGACTATTAGTGAGTGTATTCATATCCATATTTATTTGAAACACAATGTTTAAGCTATTTTTTTTAACAAAAATAAATCAACTATTGTAAACTAGTCACTAGAGCTTGTATAATACACTTATTGTTGATATTTTGTTGTCACTCCACAAGTCTTTTAATGTGTAAAACAAGTCTCTATAAAATAAAATATAAAAAATAGCATGTGTTCAATACACACGTTCAACTTACTTCATTGAGTTTCTTGAACTCCACCACTTGGAAGAAGACGTGCTCCAGTATGTGCTTGGCATCTCGTTTGTCTTTGTCCAAATTCCCGGTCACTCCTAAAATGTCTCCACATTTACGTACATAAAATTCAAGATCATCATCGGTACCTTGAGAAAGAAAACACATCCATGACTGAAGAACACAAACAATAAGTACATTGACAAAGATAACAACATCATACTGGGCATTCAAGGGCATCCGCTGCATAAAACATATTGTGGAATACTTGGCGGTTCATTCCGCTGCGACGACCCCTGATTAATAAAGGGACTAAGCCGAAAAGAAGAATGAATGAATGAAATTGGCCGTAGTGTACGAGTGTGTGTGTGTGAATGTGAGTGTGTATGGTGTTTCCCAGTCTTGGGTTGTGGCTGGAAGGACACCTGCTGCGTAACACATATGTTGACGGTTCATTCAACTGTGGCGACCCCTGATGAATAACGGGACTAAGCCGAAGGAAAATGAATAAATGATACTAATGACAGTGTTAAAGACTCACATTTATTGGAGAGTTGAGCAAGCCTGACTTTCTCAGAGGAGAAGGTCTCGTCCAGGTCAAACAGGTCCAGCATTGGCGGAGGAAGGTCTCTAAAGGCCGGCTGAAAAACCTGAACACAAGACAAACACACAATCATCTGGGTGTGTATTACAGAAATTACTAGTTTTAGGGTGCGTTCACACCTGTAGTGCATTCCCTTTGGTCTGGATCGAGGTTAAAGATCTTGTGAAATGAAATTAAAGTTTTTTAGATGTTAGTATCAGTCTGTTAGTTTAAAGGATATCTATAAATTAGCATACAATATACACTCACTTTATTAGGTACACCTGTCCAACTGCTTGTTAATTAAAATTACTAATGACTTTGAACGTGGCATGGTTGTTGGGGTCAGACGGGCTGGTCTGAGTATTTCAGAAACTGCTGATCTACTGGGATTTTCACGCACAACCATCTCTAGGGTTTACAGAGAATGGTCCGACAATGAGGAAATATCCAGTGAGCGGCAGTTCTGTGGGCACAAATGCCTTGTTGATGCCAGAGGTCAGAGGAGAATGGCCAGACTGGTTCCAGCTGATAGAAAGGCAACAGTAACTCAAATAAGCACTCGTTACAACCGAGGTCTGCAGAAGAGCATCTCTGAACACACAACACGTCCAACCTTGAGGCGGATGGGCTACATCTGCAGAAGACCACACCGGGTGCCGCTCCTGTGAGCTAAGAACAGGAAACTGAGGCTACAATTCACACAGGCTCACTAAAACTGGACAATAGAAGATTGGAGAAACGTTGCCTGGTCTGATGAGTCTCCATTTCTGCTGCCACATTTGGATGCTCGGCTCAGAATTTGACCTCAACAACATGAAAGCATGGATCCATCCTGCCTTGCATTATCGGTTCAGACTGGTGGTGGTGTAATGGTGTGGGGGATATTTTCTTGGCACACTTTGGGCCCATTAGCACCAATTGAGCATTGTGTCAATCCCACAGCCTACCTGAGTATTGTTGCTGACCATGTCCATCCCTTTATGACCACAGTGTACTCATCTTCTGATGGCTACTTCCAGCAGGATAACACACCATGTCATAAAGCGTGAATCATCTCAGACTGATTTCTTGAACATGACAATGAGTTCACTGTACTCAAATGGCCTCCACAGGCACCAGATCTCCATCCAATAGAGCACCTTTGGGATGTGGTGGAATGGGAGATTCACATCATGGATGTGCATTAAGGCAGTTCTGAAGGCAAAAGTGGGTCTAACCCGGCACTAGTAAGGTGTACCTAATAAAGTGGCCGATAAGTGTACTTTAAGTGTGGAAATGCATTGCTTGCATATGGTTAAAGCATTTAGTTGCATGTTTTTGTAGACTCACGGCAGGTTGCAGAGGAGGCAGAGGGGTTTCAAACTGCGGTGTGATCAGCTGGAGAGCCTCGTGTTTGACATTCAGCTGCTTGTAAGCACTGAAACAAAGATGTGACATTAGGTATGAATTATTTTCATGCTAGTCTTATTAGCAAAGTACACAAACGTAGCCTTTTTTCTGTTTCACAGACAAAAATTAAAGGCACAGTTCACCTAACAATGTAAATTCGGTCATCATTTACTCCCCCTTTACTTGTTTAATTGTTTTAAGAGTTTCCATTGAACACAAAAGCAGATATTAAGCTGGAAACCTCCATAGTATTTGTTTTCCCTACTATGGAAGTGGATGGTTACATGTTGTCAGCCTTCTTGACCCTTGCTGTTTATGAAGGATGGGAGAGCTCCCAGATTTCATCTAAATCATCTTAATTTGTGTTACGAGGAAGAGCTAAGGTCTAAAACGACACGAGGGTGAATAATTAAGAACAGAATTTCATTTTTGGGTGAACTAATCCTTTAAATAAGGCCTAGTCCAAGCTTAAACTAAGCCCAGGCTGTGAAACTAGGCCTTTGTTTACAAACTCAAGTTTAAAGTAGTGCTGGGCAAAGATTCATTCAATCCAAAATAAAGGTTTTTGACATTAGATGTGTGTGTATTAGATATGTTTATTATGTATATGTGATACATGTGTGTATTTATACAGTGCTCAGCATAATTGAGTACACCCCTTCTTGTAAATAATTTTTTTTAATCAATTTTTCAGTGAATATAGACAATATATGTTGGTGCATTTGAACAAAACACATTTATTAAACAGATATATTTATTAAAATTATATTTTAGTCACCTCTTTAGAAATAAAAAAGTATTTTACATTTAAATTCATGCAAAATATTGCAAAAAAATTACAAAATTCCAACAAAATTTTTAGTTTCTCTTGATTTTTGCTCTTTTTTTAATTTTTATTTAATATTTTTCTCTAACATATACATTCAGACTACTAATTTGACTTCTCATAAGTTATTTTGTTAGATCAGCTCCAGATTTGGCTTCAGTACTGACTAATCTGATGTACATACATAAATATAATCTGGTATTGCTTCCTATAGTAAATATGAACTTAATAGAGAGATTTGTGAGGTATATGCACTTATATATGCTGAGCACTGTATATACATATAATAAATATGCAAAGTACACGCACATATATTACACTAAAACAAATGTTTATTTGGGATGCGATTCATTTTTGCCCAGCATTAGTTTAAAGCTGAATGTTTCACCGTTCACGTTGAACGCATGACTGTGTGTAATAGATGTGAGAACAGCAGAAAGACGTCCCTCTTTCAGAAATGTTAATGTAAAGTGCAGTTCTCACTCCAGGACAGAAGGAAGAGTGTTTGTGTGCAGCTTTAGCAGGGACATGTCGAAGAGAGATGTGAAATCTCGCGGGTTCTCGTCTCCCTCCTGCAGACACACTCTCAGGCGCTCGGACAGACTCCCTGTGTCCGGCAGCATCATGTAGTCTGTGATCTAGAGACATGAAGAGCAGGTAAACACTGAGAAACAATGACACTTCACTGCTGTGCAGACGGAGCAGAAACAGCACTGTTTGAGAGTCTGGGGTCTAGGCGATTTGATTACTTTAAAGAATTATATTTATTATTTTGGCACTTAGAGTACTTTTATTTTTGCATTAAAAATAATTATAAAATAAAAAGAATAGACATGATTTTAAATACTTTAATTGGAACTTTCATTAAATAATAAGAATTAAAAAAATCCTTAAATAGTAATAAAAATATGTTTTTTAAATATTTATTTATTGAGTTTTTGCATTTACAATTTAAAGCAGTACATTGTCCCTCCCCTACTATAACCATTGCATTAAAAAAAATATATATATATAAATAAAATAGTAAGGAGTAAAAAAAACAGGTCAATAAAACAGTTGTCATAAAATGTTTAATAATAATAATAATAATAATTTAATAATAAAACATTTTTTATGAATAATAATAAAAATACTTAGCATTCCAGATTTCTGAGATGACAGTGAGGCAACAAAGTGTCCCATATTTATATGTTATTAGGCTTTGCACCATCCAAAGAAAGATTATAATATACAAAAGAGGTACATCTTAATAAAAAAAACGGGTCATTTAGTCTTGAATCACAAAACCTTCCAGATTTTTCAGAGTTACCAGTAAGGGGAATAAATAGTCTCATATTTGTTTAGTTCATGTTACCAGTTGTTGTAAAGGGCTTGGCAACATCCAAAGAGGGAAAAAAGTACAAATAACATACAAAATAAATTAATAAATATATATTTTTAGCACTGATAATCATCAGAAATGTTTATTGATCATTGTATTGTATCTTGAATTTTTTATTTAATATATTATTATTATTATTATTATTATTATTATTATTATTTATTTAATGCCATGTGAACTACATTCACATGAAATTACATTCACAACTTCATTCTTCATGGAAAAACCATTTAGATACAATACCAATTATTACAAATCTAATAATTACAATAAAAACAATTGAAACAGACAAACAAGCACAAGTATTACATCAGATTTTACATTAATATATAGAATAAATATTCTAAAACATTTTCTGGATAAATTTAGCTGAACAATTCTTTAAATAAGTCCACTTCATTAAAAAAAGCTTTCGACAAATATTAAAAGCAGGACAGAGGAATCGAAAACATCCACTGTCGGATCTTCACCTTTAGTAGAAATGACCAATTGGACATCTGGTTGAAATCATTTGATCAAAACTTCTCTTTAAAGATATTTTAAAAATCATGTAATTTATTATTTGTCCGTGAGTTCAACTCTTCTTGACACTTATTTAAAATGTAACAATTAAACTTGATCATCAATGTACGCTCACTGTGTGTGTTTCAGTGCTGTCACTCCTCACTCAACATGTGTGTGTGCACTTGGATGGGTTAACAGCAGAGGATCAATTTAGAGTATGGCTAAAATCACACATGACAAGGCTCACTTTACTATTCACATTTATATTATAGAGTGATTTCTGAAGGAAAATTCAGCTCTGAATGAAAGCAGTAAATGACATTTCACTATTACAGTTTTACTGCAGGTAAAGCTGTAAGTGCTCACCTCTGGGTCTTCTGCATCAATCTGGTTGAGATGAATGCTATCGGTTGTAAGCCACTGGAAAACAACATCCTGAAACATACGTATTATATTTGTTTGAATTTACTTTAAATGTTATCGACTGAAAAACAATACAATATGCACAATCCATTGTGGTTGCAAACACTTTGCTGTGTTTTAATGGTTTTGGGTGGTTAAAAGGCTGAAAAGATTGACAACAAGCTGGAATAACAGTATGTAATATTTTACTAGGCTAATTAGCCAAGTCACTGGACAACAGTAGTTTGTTCTATGGCCAACTGGAACGAAGGGTGTTAATAATATTGACCTCAGCAGAAATGTTTTCAATCGCACTAAAAGAAATAAGACTTTCTCCAGAACAAAAATATAACATGAAATACTGTGAAGAATTACCTTGATTTGAATAATTCACTCAAACCTTTGGCTTAGTCCCTTTATTTATCAGGGGTCGCCACAGCGGAATGAACCACCAACTATTCCAGAAAATTTTTTACACAGCGGATGCCCTTCCAGCTGCAACACAGTACTGGGAAACACCCATACACACTCATTCTCACACACACTCATACACTACCGCCAATTTAGTTAATCAATTCCCCTATAGCGCATGTGTTTGGACTGTGGGGGAAACCGGAGCACCCGGAGGAAACCCACGCCAACATGGGGAGAACATGCAAACTCCACACAGATATACCACGAACCAGCGACGTTCTTGCTGTGAGGCGACAGTGTTGACCACTGACCAGCGTGTCGCCCTGATTTGAATAATAGTGTCTTTTAATTGCTAAAATCTGCAGACTTTCTTCACTTCTGGTGCTATTCTACAAATTGGGGTAAAAAAATTCGTAGCATTTTCCAACTTGTGGTCACATTGTGTTCATAACACAAACAGTGTGGGTGTTAGCAGAAGAACAAACTAGCTTACGAGTTTGTTGAAAGTGTAAGCAATATTAAAACAGTGATTATTTATGATGTGCACTTATATATTCATATAGTTTTATATATACACTGCAAAAATTACATCTGCTGTTCGTTCAAACTGGCAACGCAGTGGCGCAGTAGGTAGTGCTGTTGCCTCACAGTAAGAAGGTCGCTGGTTCAAGCCTCGGCTGGGTCAGTTGGCATTTCGGTGTGGAGTTTGCATGTACTCCCTGTGTTGGTGTGGGTTTCCTCCACATGCTCCGGTTTCCCCCACAGTCCAAACACATGAGGTACAGGTGAATTGGGTAGGCTAAATTATCCGAAGTGTATGAGTGTGAATGAGTGTGTATGGGTGTTTCCCAGTGATGGGTTGCAGCTGGAAGGGCATCCGCTGCGTAAAACATGTGCTGGATAAGTTGGCGGTTCATTCCGCTGTGGCAACCCCTGATTAATAAAGGAACTAAGCCAAAGAAAAATGAATAAATGTTTGTTCAAACTACTTATTTAAAATGAGCTGAAACAACACGATTCTTGATTTTTGTTTTTACGTTCAATCCACTTAAATTTGTACAAATTAATTCCTTCATGTTGTCTGAACACAAATCAATTGTGTGGAACCCATGAATCTTGTAGTATTTATAGTTGTTTTTTTAATATATTTACAGTAGGAGGAAACTTAATATGTTCACAGAACATGATCTTTACTTAATATTATAATGAAATATATCATAAGGAAAACTGTATGACTTTGACTCATATAAAGTATTTTTTGTGCAGCCAATAATAAACCCATGCAACTTAAATCTGATTTAGCGGTTTGTTTAGTGCATGTCTGGAAATAGAAGTATAATTTTAGTAACTCCTCATTATCTCACCAATATCCTGCTGTTCTCCTCCTTGTCCAGGTACTGGTCACTGAACATGTGGCAGGAGCCCAGAACGGCCAGTTTGCCAGCGTTCTGTATGCAAACAGAGAAACAAAAGCAGAGGATGAAGATTCCCATAGGTCAGACTGAACATCAGCTGAACGTCAGCGACTGCACACACACCTTTGACTGGTGGAAGGCCAGAACAGGCCTGTTGAGTGGAAAACACACAGATCCAGTGGACAGAACGGCCACAGCAGGCTTCATCACATTTAACGTGGCCCCATAGGGGTAGACGAACGTAAGTGCCCTGTTTGGTTCAATAAAAACCACATTAGACATGTGAAAATATTCAATAATCCAGTATATCATGATAAAGATATCATGGGCACTTTAAAATATAGTGAATAATTATTCAATTTTTTACAAATATTCAGAGTATTGCATTTACAGTGGTGTTTATCATTAAATACGTGAAGACCTAATATATAAAACATGAACATTTTTAACATGTTACTCTGGCCTACAACACTGAATATTCTCCATTTAACTAAAGTCAGTGTAATGACAAATACAAAAGCATCTATTAAACTTCAGTGATAGGCAAAGATAAATCACGATTGATAATTGAATTCAAAATAAAAGTTTGTTTTTGTGTTATATATATTTATTATCTATATATCAATACACACATGCACGCATATATCTGAATTTTATTTTAATACTATATAAAATATATATGAATATCATGCATATTATATTTAAATGACATTTGAAATATAAATTGATATTGAAATTGATAATACTGAAATAAAGGTATTTAAATTGATACTTAATTTGTAAAAAAAAAAAGTTTTGTATAGTTACATATATATATATATAGTATATATATATATAGTATATAGATATTATAATTATATATACAATATATAGCATATATACATAAATACACATTAATTGT
>NC_079445.1:1308129-1470629 GCF_903798145.1 Danio aesculapii | reverse complement strand
ATAAAAGAATAACCAGGACTACTTACATCGGATGCTGACATGTTATCTGTCTAGTGACAGAACAGCGACAGCACAAGACATAGCAAGGGAAGCCCATTGCTCTTTTTAATACAAGGAAAAAAAGAAAAGGAAAAAAGACTAGCGGGTGGCTACATAAAGTTGTTTAACCTGACCAATATTTCGTTCAACATAAAAACCAATGGGTTTCCTCACCATCACCCTGGTCTATTGGCAAAAGGCAGCTGTCATCATGGCTTCCGGTTAGGTCAGCCAAGGGTCAAAGGGCAAAGGTCACACACACATTGTAAGGTGAAAGCCAAGGCCAAACGGGACAGGCAGTCATCTTAGCCTCAATGGACTCGGACTCAGCCCGCACCGGACTCTTTTAAATTGAAACATCAAGGACTTCTGTTAATGTTGAATTCAGATGTAAACACAATATCGCATCGTCACACGTCATACTGTTTACATGCCAGCGAGGCTTTAGGAATTATATAGATCAATTGCTAAATCCATTGGTAGGAATAGATTTAGAGCTGGACTAATAGAGAGTGAGTAAACAGCCCGCCGTCTGACATGTAAACATCTTTAGTTAGTCACTCTCCCTGATGTTTACTCAGATTATACTGCACATTTTCATGACCCTTGGCGTTTAAATTGGGCCAACACTACAAAAGCAATTTTGGAGGAAATCCCTATTTTACAAAAAGGTCACATAGCATGTCCGCTGGCATTAAATACATTAGATCCTAAAAGCGGTCCATCCAGAAGGCAGGTACTGCAGACTTTAACAGAGAAATTCGGTTAGTCGCTGGACGCAGATGCTATTGAAAAGGACACTCCTGTAAATTAAGGAAACATTACATTATTTGCTTCCACTTTATTTTTCCTTGCACCTTAGGGGGAAAAGAGAGCAGAGTTTTACAGTGGAGATGAAGGAGACTGTACTTACTGCGGCCCCCGAAGCCCCCAGAACCCCCACCATATCCATCCCGGTCCCGGCGCGGTCCTCTGGCGTGCTCCACGATCACACGCTCCCCGCACAGATCTTTACCGTTCAGCTCATACACGGCATCGTCTGCGTCACGGGTGTCCTCAAACTCCACAAACCCATACCTGAAATATTACAAATCAGGACTGCAGTTAAAGGGACGTTTCACCTGGGGCTAGACCATAGACTGTAAAATATATGGACGGAGTATCCGTGACGTCACCCATAGGTTTCTGAACACTGCAAAAGAAGCTACAAGTAGGCGCGGCCAACCATCGTAATTTTATTCGCGCGTCATCGCACCCACGGCGGGATACCAAACAAGGGCAAAGAGGCTGAGAGTGGGCGGAGCTACAGACACCTGCTGGCACTTTGCTTAGACCTGACAGACAGACTTTACTTTGGGAGAAACGCTTGATACTTCATTACCTGCGACTCGTTTGTGTTCTGACCACATGTGCTTGGCTGTACACTATATCAATAAAGTGTTTAGACTTTTAAAAACACTGTAGTAATACAGTGAGCCACTAAACATTGCTCTTATGATGTTTTTCTACAGGAGGAAAATGCAAATTACTTCCAAACACTTCAGATATAGTCTGTGTTAGTAAATGCAAGACTATTGATGAACTCCAGCATAACACTGTATGATAACGCTTCAGATGACTGTTCTAGAGCCTACAGCTAATCAATCTGTCACATTCTGGAGTGCTTTAAAGGTCTAAAGAAAAATATTAATGATAAATGATCTTAAATAAAACAAATACCATATCTATAAATGCATTTAAGTATATAACTTTACTCACATGGGAAACGGAGGCTACATGAATGGTTTGTGAGCACAATTAAGTGCACACAGCATCCCATATCATCTGATAATTGTAAGAAATAAGTCCAAAAGGCAGCTGACTGTGTAAAGCCACATAAAACAACACAAAAATACGATGAATATGCCGAGATCAGTGGCTAATCTGCCGGATTCAGCTGAGGTGAAGTGACGGCGACCAGCGAGACCTAGCTGTCACTCAAGTGGCCACGCCCTTAATTATGCAAACTTAATATAACCTAATATAAAGGAAATGGATGAGTTATATAAAAATTCACCCCCCTCACAATTGTCATGGAGGGTAATAATAGCTATATGACCCAAAATAGTTCTTTGTACCAGGCTGTAAACACCTTTATTTCTGCTGTAAAGTTGGCCATTCTAACAGTGGGCTCAATTGCAGTTTGCTCTATTATGGAGCCAGGACTAGCGGAATTTTGATGAATTGCAGTTTCAGTTACTTCCGTATTGGCTTCCCGAGGGAGAGCGGGAGGTTGACGCTTGGGCTAGACATGGGATGATAACCGTTTTCAAGGTATACCGCGGTTTGGAAAAGTCAAGGTTTTAAAACCACCATAATTTCCTGTAATACCGTTCCTAAGGTATGTGTCAGATTTTTTTATTTACTTTTTTGGGGTTTTGTAGGACAACAGTATCTCCAGCAGAAAAAATATGCAACAAAGTTTTAAATTGTAAAGAAATCTGTATTTTGGAAATAAATGAAGACGGCAGAAGTCAATGATTTATTTTCATTATTCAGCCTGACATGTTTACTGCTCCAAAATATTATAAATATTTCAAAAAATAAAAATACATCGTGTTCAAAGGGGATTTTTTTTACCCAAACATTTAAAAAGAATATATTTTAGAGCAGTAATTACAAAATCGTGATATTTTTATCCAAGGTTATCATACCGTCAGAATCCATGCCTACTGGGAGGTATGGTGGTATATGTTGTTTCTGAAGAGAAAGTACTTAGATGCACTGTATTAATAAGACTTTCAAATCGCACCCATAGTGATGCCATGATTACTGGATTCACTGTGTCAGTTGACCACTTATAAAACATCACCGTCTCAACTCTAGCAGAGCACTTGCTTCTACTCAAAAGTGTGCTACTGTTTTAGTAAAGTGTGGATTTACTCTAAACTGCAACAAACTGGATAATTTAACACGGTAAATACACAACAGGGCCAATAGGATGCCATTAAAAAGCGTTTTTATATCAGACCTGGGGGAAGGAACATACACAGAGCTAATTGTGACTACTGTTTACTAGGAAAGTGACAGCACCAACTTCTGGCCTGGCATACGTAACACAGCATTTTGGCAGATGTGTGTGAACACGAATAGTTTTGAACACATTGCCATGACCTGTGTATAAGTGAAACATTTTAAAAAGAAAGGAAAAGCTTCAGTTTCTGACTACGTTTTGGCATAACCATAGTTTACATTACGCACAATATATAATTTCAAATGGCTAGTACATAAGAAATTTGTATTCATGTTCAATCTGACAACTTGGAGCACGACCTTTAGTTTTGTGCACAGGAACATTTCAAATTTCACCCGGAAATAAAACTACACCCTCAAGTGGTTCAAAACCTTTATGGAGTTTCTTTATTCTGTTGAACACAAAACCTGTAACCATTGACTTCCATAGTATGAAAAACATACAAGGGAAGACAATGTTTTAAAAACATACGGTAGTCTTTGGTGATCAACAGAAGATATTAAGTCAAACCTGTACGAAACAAGGCAAGCGAAGGGTGAATAAATGATCAATATTCAGTTTTGGGTGAACTACCCCTTTAATGTGCAGTCAGCTGCTGTAAAGGCCATCCGGGTATTTCATGCATAGAGCAACTGTGCAAGGAGCCCATAATACACTAGTAGTGCTTGAATTTATTGAATCGTGTTATCGGGTGCATTTATAAATATCTACCATTACTAAAGTGTGGCATTAATAACGCAAGCTACGCGCAAACAACGGCGCGTCATTGAAAAAATATCACGTCAGCACCATCAACGATCAGTTTACTACATCACGTTAATAACCTCAGCTGACTCACTATTATACAAATCAACTGTATTCAGCATTACAATAGGTGACCAGGTCAAAACTCTTCCTACTTTAATGATATTACCGTCTGCTCGCATAAATGAAGTTGTTGTACACAAAAACAATCCGCCATTTTGAGCACGCGGTAAAAGCCTCAGCTCCTTGCATATTAACATACAATTATTAAAACACAACATTAATCATTTAAACCCCATCATCATTATTGTGTACTATTTGAAATACACCATCCCAAAATACACTAAAGAGAACCTCAATTAACGTATATCTGTCATTTCTGAAGTTGGTGTTTGCGTCGAGGCCGCGCGCTCCCGTCAATCCTCAAACTCACCCGTTTTTAAGATCGATCTCCATGAGTTTCCCGTAGCCGCTGAAAAACCTCTGGATGTCCTTCTCCCGCACATGATAGCTCAGCTTGCCGATGTACACCCGCGGCATGCTTACTCTCGGTCAATATCAAATAAACAAACGCAAAAAACAAACCCTTGTGGATTAAACCCTCTTCGGAATGGCCACCAAGCAAGCGCATGTGATGAGCACGCTGGCCACGTCACTTCCGGCGATACTACTAAAAGGAAATACTGTTGGAAACATAAATATAAGTTAATTTACAAACCATAATCTTGTTTAAAATATATTTTGTTTACTAAAAAAATAACAGAAATTTACCTCTTATGTATTTCTTTGTTTTTAACTTTTATTTCTCTTCTTTGTGTTGTGCTAAGGCTTACATCTTTTTGCGTTGTTCTTAATACACTTAATATACTGTTGGATTTTGTTGAGTATGAGCAACCTAAAAGAAACCAGTTTTATGTGGTGAATTTGGTTTTGTTGCCAAATATTTAACATTTACCATCAAATATTCAATATCCACGGCTAACTATTTAACCTCCAGAGCAAAACTCTTAATTTATCCAATTGTGAAGAACAAAAAGTATGTGTTTGCAACCCTTTTGTCGTCAAAAATCCCTATTTTTAATGACTTGTTGCTTTATTAAATGTGTATTGTTTAATATCCCCATGTTTTTTGTCATTTTTCCTTCTCGCTCCGTTTATTTCTGTTCCTGTTTTAATTTTTCTATTCAGTTACTTGATATATTACACCACAAACAGCAGCTACGCTAATTATTTTCCTTATTCTCTATTTCCACCTGGGGATCCACATCCTGTGGCCCCTAGAGATTGTGCAGCACCATTGATGTGATCTAACACCTGTGAAGAGATGATGCCAAGGTCTCCATAATCCTGGACCAGGCCGTATCCTGAGTTGATGCTGTGTTGGTCATGCAGGAGCGGAGAGCATGAGACTGATTCCTGAAAGACCGCACTGACAAACGAGTTTGCTCATTGATCCTGTGGGCAAGCGTGAACACCCGCCGGTGTCCTACTCACACTTGCAGTTCTCTTTGCCTAGACTGCAGCTCTGCACAGAAAGTTTGGCCGGAGGAGAAATGGTCGTGCCCAACTGAGCCTGGTTTCTCTCAAGGTTTTTTTCTCTTCACTTTGGTCAATCGGTGAAGCTTGTTCCTCCACTGTCGCCACTGGCTTGCTTGGTTTGGGACTTGTGGAGCTGTGGATGGATTTGCTCTTCAGTGTTTGGACTCTCAGCAGTGAAAATTAAACTTCAACTCTGAATACTGGACTGACACCGTTTCAGTTCACTAGAACTTCTAAATGTTCAGCTGCTTTGACTATCTACATTGTAAAAGCGCTGGAGAAATGAAGATGAATTGAAAATAATAAATATATTGAGTCTTTGGGAATTACAATAATTAAAATATAGAAATACTAAACACTAAATAATTGAAAAAATACAACACATCGTTAGCTTGGTGTATTTACAGATGTTTTATATATAATTTTGTTTCTAAAATGATTACACTATTATTAACAGCACATGTGCTTATTTTTATTTACAGCACAAGTGTATAGTTTCTTAAAATTTCTTATTTTTTGTAATATATTGTTTAATAATCACATCAAATTATTATAATTTTTTTCCAAGCTAGAAAAAGTCTGTAGTAGAATTTGAATTGCTGATAATTTTCACAAATAATTACAAAGAACTTGAATTAAACATCAAGTTATTTGATTTAAATATAATTTTTTATTTGTAAGTCTCTTCGGATAAAAAATGTCTGCAAAGGTATCAAAGTATTTTTATTTAAGACAATCGAAAACAATGAAAATCACAATATACATATCAGAAAAACAAAAAAATAGCACAATGTCAGTGTATTTAGTCTTGCTCAACACATCCTCAGATTGCAGTGCTAATTAATAAATTATTAATAACGTGCCTGCTTATAAAATGATCCCCTTTTCCAATTTGGAATATTACAGGTATTTGTTAGAGAGAACGTCAACTGCAATTACATTACAGCAAAGGCAAAAATAATTATATTAAATACTTAATTTAGGTCACACTTAATAAGGTTATTAACTAACATGAACTAAAAATGAACAATACCTATAGAGCATTTATTAATCATAGTTCAACATTTACTAATGCATTATTAAGAGCCACAGCTGTGCTTGTTAACATTAGTTAATGCACTGAGAGTTAATAATAAATGACTACTAATGTTAACAAAGATTGATAAATGCTGTAATTAATACTGTATATTGTTCATTGTTTGTTCATGTTAGTAATATATACATTAATTATCATTAACTATTTAAGTAGTCAGTCTGGCACCTATTGTAAGGCATCTCGGGGTACAATAGATGTATATTAACATCGCTCTATAATTTACTCGGTGACACCTCCTTCACTCGTATCACTCCCTCTTGTGCGCAGGAAGCTGCCAGAACTCCATCCTGTCTCCACAAGCGGCCCTGGACAAAGCCTCTGCTGCCTCCTGAAAACAAATACAGATTTGCAGATTACCCTTTTTTGTGCTGTTGGGTCGTTTTTATCCACTCTGTGGTGATTTGGAGTCTTAATTTAGCCACAACTTTCTCTGTGTTTCAGCACATGGGATGATTTTAGCAGACAAATCTTATTTTGACGCATATTTTGGGAAAGTGAGTTGAAATTTTTACAATACACACTGCAGTCTGGGCAAATTGACTCCCCTTTGGTTATGTTGGGGGCTGTTTTTGCCCCATTGACTTCCATTATAATCACATTTTTTGATTGCTAAGCCATGACAGCAGATAATCATGCACTCCTGATTGTTGCTGGTTTTCCTTGTTGGGAAGAGGTAAAACTTTTTATTTTTATTGTCGATCATCAGTTAGCAGCATTAACCCTTTAGGCAGGCCTGTGCAAAAGTGTTTCTGGCTTTTATATGGAGTTCAATGGAGTAAAACAGCAGATTATAGTGTGTGTGTGTGTGTGGAGAAATACACTTCCTAACTCCTTCCATACCCCTCACTGTATTCATACCAGCACAATATAGCATGCACTGCACGTTAACTGAGCTTTAACAGCAAACTGCCTGCAATAATCATCCACCAGCAGTCAAACCATGTGTACATGTGCACACCTTTTTGTCTACAACTGTGTTTACTATTACAGATTACCCAGAGAGAGCTGTGATCACGAAAATGTGATATTTTTATCTAAGGTTATCATACCGTTTGAATCATATATCAACCCATGCACAGTCCAGAGATGTATAAGGATGCACAGAAGCGTCTGCTGACCTGACCAGGGGCTTTCACACTCGTACAGCATCCACTCGTCTGCTCTGAATGTGCTGTGAAACCACATGGCGTGATCCAGGGAGGCCGAGAACTGCGACCTGTAGTTCGGGTACGGTAGCAGCGCCGTCCCCAGGAAAGCATAGTCGGACACATACGCGGCCACACAGCGGTGCAGTTTCATATCGCCAGGCCCTACAACACAGCGCAATCCAGAAATTATACAACAATTAATTATTCAAACACAACAGGTACATACAGGCGCTTCGAACTAATTAATAATAACTTTGGACCTCAGGAATGACCAAAACAGACTGCAATTTTGCAATGAGTAATATTTTAGAGCAGTATTCGTTCATTTTCCTTCGGCTTAGTCTGTATTTCAGAGGTCACCACAATGGAATGAACCGCCAACTATTCTGGCATATGTTTTACGCCCCTATAGCGCATGTGTTTGGACTGAGGGGGAAACCGGAGCACAAGGAGGAAACCCACGCCAACACAGGGAGAACATGTTTACTCCACACAGAAACACCAACTGGCCCAGCCGGGAATCGAACCAGCGACCTTCTTGCTGTGAGGCCACAGTGCTAACCACTGAGCCATCCTTTTTAGAGCAGTATAACCAAAACAAATGTATATCAATCATAGGATTTTTTATGACTTCAAGATTTTATTAATATTTGATCATAATTTCATTAGGGCGACGCAGTGGCGCAGTAGGTAGTGCTGTCGCCTCAAAGCAAGAAGGTCGCTGGTTCGTGCCTCGGCTGGGTCAGTTGGCGTTTCTGTGTGGAGTTTGCATGTTCTCCCTGCGTTCGCGTGGGTTTCCTCCGGGTGCTCCGGTTTCCCCACAGTCCAAACACATGTGGTACAGGTGAAATGGGTAGGCTAAATTGTCCGTAGTGTATGAGTATGAATGAGTGTGTATGGAGGTTTCCCAGAGATAGGTTGCAGCTGGAAGGGCATCCGCTGCGTAGAACATGTGCTGGATAAGTTGGCGGTTCATTCCGCTGTAGCGACCCCGGATTAATAAAAGGACTAAGCCGAAAAGAAAATGAATGAGTGAATAATTTCATTAAATATTATTAAAAAGTTATTTATCTGTATATTTTATAACCATTTTTTAAATGTAAAAAGATTTATTTTATTAAATGCAAACTTCAAATATTAAACATAGATTAAAAAACACAAAGATACTATTAATAAAATCAATGTCTTCATTTTAATTTAAAAACTACATTTTCTAGCGACTTGATTATTACATTTACTGCAGTGTTATTCAATAATAAATGTAAAGTTATGATATATTAAATGTATTTAATTGCAATTTCACTACTTACATGTTCCACTGTACTTTAATTTATTCATTCATTTTCTCTCGGCTTAGTCATTTATTCATCAGGGGTCGCCACTGCGGAATGAACCACCAACTATTGCAGCATAAGTTTTTTGCAGCGGATGCCCTTCCAGAAATAGAATGTTCTTTAATAAATTATTTTATTATTATTATTATTTATTATTATTAATATTATCATTATTATACAAGTGTACTTCTTTTCCCACAAAGGAATTCTGGTTACTGACAACTGACATACAATATAATCTTCATTTATTTACGTATTTATTTAAGTCATAAGTTATCTTGTAAAACCCCCATCAACACAGCAGTTTTTTCCCCCAATGAGCACCCTATAAAGGATTAGCCAAAATAAAGTAGTCCTTAATTTATTTATAATATATTCCATAAAAAGGCAACGCAGTGGCGCAGTAGGTAGTGCTGTCGCCTCACAGCAAGAAGGTCGCTGGTTCGAGCCTCGGCTGGGTCAGTTGGCGTTTCTGTGTGGAGTTTGCATGTTCTCCCTGCGTTCGCGTGGGTTTCCTCCGGGTGCTCCGGTTTCCCCCACAGTCCAAAGACATGTGGTACAGGTGAATTGGGTGGGTTAAATTGCCCGTAGTGTATGTGTGTGTGAATAAGTGTGTATGTGTTTGCCAGTGATGGGTTGCAGCTGGAAGGGCATCTGCTGCATAAAACAAATGCTGGATGAGTTGGCAGTTCATTCCGCTGTGGCGACCCCGGATTAATAAAGGGACTAAGCTGAAAAGAAAATTAATATTCCATAAAAAAGTAGTGAGGGCGGCACAGGCTCAATGGTTAGCACTGTTGCCTCACACCAAGAAGTCCCGGTTCGAGTCCCGGTTGAGTCAGTTGGCATTTCTGTGTGGAGTTTGCATGTTCTCCCTGTGTTGGCGTGGGTTTCCTCCGGGTGCTCTGGTTTCCCCCACAGTCCAAACACATGCGCTATAGGAGAATTGATGAACTAAATTGACCGTATTGTATGAAAGTGTATGTGAATGTCAGAGTGTATGGCTGTTTCCCAGTACTGGGTTGCAGCTGGAAGGGCATCCGCTGTGTAAAACATATGCTGAAAATGAATAAATGAATGAAAAAATGGTGCAGTGAGATGCATATTTTACCTATATATCCTCTCGCTCGCACCCAGATCAGTGTTTTTGCCTCCATAGCAACACGTCTAAAGAAGTCAGGTGGATTGACTGGTTTGATCTCTATAGGAACTTCATCAGCTCGTATTTTATTCAGACCCTGCCGAGTGTTATCTGCCAGATCTGGTTTACTGTAAAACAAACAAAACACAAGGTAAGATTGTGACATGCAATCAGATGTTCTATTTGACTTGGATAAAAAATCTCTGACTTTCAATGTCTGAATTAGGCCTTTTAAAGGGCACCTATTATGCAAAAATCACTTTTATAAAGGGTTTAAACACAGTTGTGTGGCAGCAGTGAGTGAATATTATCGCCTTCTAATGATAAACATTAATTCTACTGTTAACAGTCGGCAGATACACTTTGATTGACATTCTCCCTTTGTACGTGTCATCAGAGGGGGAAAGCCCCGCCCACTAGTGACCATCTCTCCATCATTAGCATAGGACTTTAGTCTTGTTTTCAATCTGCCACTATGAAGACACACAGGCATCTGTAGCTCCACCCTCTTCTGAAAAGAGCACAGTGTCATTTGAATTTAAAGTGACAGTCACCAAAACAACACTATTAGGATCAAAGCCTAAAAGGGTCAGTTTCAGAGAGTTAGAAAACATTACCTGTGTGTTATTTTGAGCTGAAACTTCACACACACACATGCTTATCAGAGACTTATTTTACATCTTGTAAAAAGGGGGCATAATAATATAATTCCCCATGAGAGTGACCTGAGGAAGCGCTGTATGAGCTCCTCCACGGTCAGCAGAGTGTCTGGCGGAGGGACGCTGGGCATGCTGAACTGGTGCTCCAGAGGACTGGGCTGCTGCATGTGAAACGATGCCTGGAGGATGAGAATGGGCTGACCGTGCTGGATGGCCTTCACCGATCGCACACAGAAACTGCGGCCATCGCGGGTCCGTTCCACCTGGTACAGCACCGGCACCTTCGGGTCCCCTGGAACATACAGATGGAAAATAAACATGGTGCAGGAAAATATAGAGCTGAAGTCAGAATTATTCACCCCCTGTGATTTTTTTACATATTTCCTAAATGATGTTGAACAGATTCAGGAATTTCTCACAGTATTTCCTATAATATTTTTTCTTCTGGAGAAAGTCTTATTTGTTTTATTTCGGCTAGAATAAAAGCAGTTTTTAGTTGTTTTAAAGCCATTTTAAGGTCATTATTATTAGCATTAATATTATATTAGCAAATATAAGCAATATTTGTTTTGGATTGTCTCCAGAATAAACCACTGTTATACAATAACTTGCCTAATTACCCTAACTTTACCCTAATTAACCTAGTTAAGCCTTTAAATGTCACTTTAAGCTGAATACTAGTATCTTGAAGAATATCTAAATATCATTGGAAAAATTTCATCGTTGCACAATGTTGTCCAGAAGCAAATTAAACATATTTTTGGGTTGTACGTTCTGCAAATAAAACTTTTGTTTTAGCAATAAATTAAATAAATAAACAGAATAGAGTTAAACTTTCCTAGAAAAATTTCCTAAAGAATAATTGTTTATATTCAATCCACTTTGTAAATCCAATTTTGTACAAACTAATCCATTAACTTAACTCCTTCATGTTGTTCCAACACAAATCGATTGTTTGGAACCCATTTTTTTTACAGTGCAGCATATCTGTAATTACAATTATTGATTTTTATTTTGAAAAGTTGTAATTTTGGAAACTTAAAAGACTGGATCTCATTTTTTTGCATTACGTTCCAAATGCATTAGCTATACACTGTAAAAAATGCACGGTTCCACACAATTCATGTTGTCCCAACACAAATCAATTACGTTAAATTAACAAATTTAAGTGAATTGAACATAAAACAATTAAGTTGTCCCAAAAAAATCTCAATAATTGTGTTGTTTCAGTACATATTAAATAACTAGTTTAAAAAAACCTTTTTGAGTGTTTGTGTGATTAGAAATAAACACAAATTCATTAAAAAAGAAATAAACACCTGCTCTGCTGAAGTAGCGGTACAGTGAACGAAAAAGATTTGATCTCATCTCGTCATTTATTGCATTATGTTCCAAATGCATTAGATTGAGGTAAAGTTGGTTATATATTTGCACATTCGTTCAGTGGCTACGTGTGATAGGCTCCATATATTGTTTACCATGGTACTTTGAATATTCGCTCTGAAATCACAGGTAAGTATGACAACATTAGCACTGTTTATTTGACTGAACAATGTGTTTGACTGGCTGATAATGTGATTTCACAGTTTAGAATTTGCTAACAAAACTTTTCTGAAATCATATTATTAAGGAGAAAGTCAGAATGTCTGAATATAAAAGAACTTTACCTCAATACACATTAGGTATAAACATAAAATCACCTGCTCTGACAAAGTAGCAGTGCAGTGAATGAGCATAGAGGTGTTCAGCGACTGAATTGGCTGCAGCTACAAGAGCCTGTCCCACAATCTGGCCCCCGAAGAGCCGCTTAGTGCGGGGCACCCAGTGGTGTGTCCCTCTGTAGACAAAAACACGCTTTTATTTAGTATAATATAATGTACATGCAAAAAAAATCTTAATGACTCAATACAGAATGGTTATATGGAATTCAGCAAACCAAGCTAACACGTGTACGTATTCTGAAAAAGTCATTTGTTTACCTGTACAGGTCGGTGTCGAGCTTCTCTAAATTCAACACACTTGTAACCAGGACACTTCTGAGATCAGGTTCACTTGATTTAGACCCATGATTTACTTCATTTCCAATCGGAGATTCACTACCGCGTTCAGCCATGTTTACTGTACTGTGGTAGCAGCGGATCTTTCGAGTCGATTCCCAATGATTCATTTATGATGTTCGCGGAAGTACTCCCCTGGTGCACTGCTGCATGATTTAATTGTTGTAGTAAAATATGCGTTGGTAAATATTGCAACTTGTTGTTATATTAATGTATATAAATGACAATTATTAGACTTATAATAGGAGAAATAATCGTTTTGAATCGCCAAATCAATAGAATCGTGATTCACTGATTCGAACTAAGGACTCGACACAGCGCACCTGAAGACCTCTACTGGTCAATAAGCAGCTGAAAATTAGCTAATCCGTGATTATGTTAAAGGATAATGTTCTCTTTGGTTTTACAGACTATCCTAACCAATACAATTGTTTTTATTTAATTAATTTGATTATTCTGCTAACCAAATTGTACATTCATAAATGCAAATTCACTAATGAGAAACCTAATTTTATGGTTTTGTTGACTGTTATGGGCTTATATATTACCAGTATCAGAGACTTTTAAACAAGAAAACCCTACTCACTTTAAAAAATGTTGTAATTTTTATAATGTATTTAATTAAGGTTTATATTTGTACAGTTTGCATGTTTATATATTGTTAATACTTACCTCCCATTGGCACCTATTCTTTTTAAATGTCTGTAAAATGTTATATGCTATTGTTCCTTAAATTAAAAACAAAAGAAAAAAGATATTACAATATTCTTACCATCATATCTTGCTCTCTGACTGCACCTAAATAACCCATTTAATGCAAGTGTACAGCAATTGTTATCTGTAGAAAGTTATGTTACTTATATTTCATTGAGTGTAATGTAAAGCTGGACTGATTTACTTTCACTTAAAGTATGTTTTTGAACAGATACTAAATTTTCATTCTGTATATCCATACTGAAGAACAATCTTTGAGTATTCTTAATGCATTCTTGCTGAATAAAATTATTTCCTCAAAATAACAACAACAACTACTACTACAATAACTACTATTACTCTGCTATTACTATAAATTACTTCAAATGTTAAATGCAGTATCATGGTTTCCATCAAAAAATAATAAGCAACTAAAACTTTTTAACAATTATAATAGTAGTATTTTATTTGGATAATGAGTTCTGCACATTTGACTGATTTCGTATCTGGAGTAATGATGCTAAAAATTCAGATTAAAGTAATTGGATTGATTGGATTGATTGAATTAAATTAATTTAGGCTACTGTACATTCAAGTAGACAATTGTTTTGTAATTGTTAACACATTTCATAAGAGTACAGTTTTTTTGTTGTTGTTTGTCTGTCTGTTTTGTTTTACTTAATAAATGCATGCAACGTAAAAAAATAAATGCAACGTTTTTGAACAGAACTGAGCAGTCTTCTTTAAAAAGCTAATTAATAATAATAACAATCTTTATTTTAATATAAAATTGCTCATATCTAGAAGTAGTGAGCAATATAAATGCATAATATTTGTTTAATATCAGACTACTTGTCTGAATCAAGATGAACTATTCAGTGTTTTATTTGAACGTTTGTCAAAATGTGTAGCTGCACTGCCACACAAAGCCCGCTAGAGGGTGTCACAGGCCAATCATTCTGTCCGTTCACTGAGAAACCACTGTAAGTAACGCTGCTGAACGTCTGGTAAATAATAACACTGATATGACAGATGGCGAATATCAACTCATGTCAAGCTCAAATAAAACCATAAAAGGTCAAAAGAAAACAGAAGAAAATATTGTGCATAATTTAAATATATAATACCAGTTACGATCTTTCATAATAATAATAATAAAATGTATAATTATCAATAATAATAACAACGATTATATAAGATAATTATAATAATAATATTTATAATCATCAATAATAATAAAAACAAGAATTTAAGATAATAATAATATTTATAATCAATAATAATAAAAACAATATTACATAATAATAATAATAATATTTATAATCATCAATAATAATAAAAACAAGAATTTAAGATAAAAATAATAATATTTATAATCAATAATAATAAAAACAATAATATTAAATAATAATAATAATAATAATAATATTAATATAAATAAATAATAGGCTAGGAATAATAATAAAAATATTAATAATAGGCTAGAAATAATGATGATGATGATGATGATGATGATGATGATGATGATACTACTACTACTATTGGTACTACTCTCACTAATAATAATAATAATAATAATATTAAAAATATAAATAAATAAACAAATAAAAGGCTAGAAATAATAATATAAATAATAATAGGCTAGAAATAATAATGATGATGATGATGATGATAATAATAAATAAATAAATGAATAAAATAAATAATAATATAAATAAATAAATAGGCTAGAAATAATAATAATAATATAAATAATAATAGGCTAGAAATAATGAAGATCATGAAAATATTATTAATAATGAATAATTAATAATAATAATAATAATAATAATAATAAATGAATAAAATAAATAATAATATAAATATATAAATAAATAAATATGCTAGAAATAATAATAATAATAATAATAATAATAATAATAATAATAATAATAATAATAATAATAATAATGATAATATAAATAATAATAGGCTAGAAATAATGAAGATCATGAAAATATTTTTAATAATTAATAATTAATAATTAATGAATAAAATAAATAATAAAATAAATATATAAATAAATAAACAAATAAATAAATAAGCTAGAAATAATAATAATGATAATAATAATATAAATAATAATAGGCTAGAAATACTGATGATCATGAAAATATTATTAATAATAAATAATTAATAATAATAATAATAATAATAATAATAATAATAATAATAATAATAATAATAATAATAATAAATAAATAAATAAATAAATAAATAAATAAATAAATAAATAAATAAATAACAAGAACTGGTAAAAAAAATTTATAAAAATATTTAAAAATAGTAATAAATGTAAAGTGACTGACTGCCATATCCTCAGATGTGTCTCCGAGATCATCAGCTCGCGCATGCGCACTCGGGCTCTCCTGCTCAGACAGCGCTGCTGTTTCTGTCAAACTGAATCTGCTCTCAGTCATTGACGCGCACAGCTCGGCTTTTCTCTCCATCACCGCGGGTTTTCTCCTCCATGGCCGCATCAGATGGACCAGAAGACTGCGTTGTGCAGAGAGGAAGATCTCAGAGCGACCCGAGCATCCTCACCGAGACTCGTGTCGTACCAGGTGAGTCGAAAAACACCGATTTTTGCGATATTTTATGACTCGACATCTGAATTTACACACTGCGGAGGGGTGGTGGAGATACTGATGGCGTCTTGAGAGGAACACGAACATGATGGCATGACTGGCAAGATGTGTGTGCGCATGCATTATGATGATGCAGAAGATGAAGAGCATCAGAGACTGTGTGTGTGTGTGTGTGTGTGTTCATGCTTCATGTCTGTGTGTGTTCTGTTGCTGATGCTGTGGTGATGCTGTGGGCTTCCCCGTGACTGATAGATGCATGATATTGGAAAAATCTGACATTGCGATAGTTTGTTTATATATATATGACGGCTTGAATAGCTCTATTTGAAAAGAAATCATTGATTAGGATTGATTAGGGTGATTGACTATAGTGTGAATCATGTATAAACAAAAAATAAACAAATTACAAGCAGAATAATTACAAAAGAGCAACGAAAAAGGTAAATAAACAGTGCTTTGGGGTTTTCCAATGTAAAATAACACTGTATATACATTAATTGTAATTAATTCAGTAAAATAATTCCTCATTTGAGTTACAAATGTACTTTTTTTGTGCTTGAACGTTTAAAACTCCTTTAAAATGCATGTAAATGATGAACTTTCACTCTGTTATCAGGCCCATAGCCAGCTTGGTGAAAGGGGTGCTTCTTTTTCTTAAAATATGAACCTTTTTACTGTTTTTGCCTCATTTTCTCAGGGTTAAATACTTTTTAAGCACTATTTTTTGCTGGATTAGCTTGTCACATGGTCATCAATCACACTTTTTAATGTACCAAAAACATTTCCTAAAGGTTTAGAAGATAAGAATAAGAGAATAATACTTATAACATCATATATCATTAGGAGAAAAAAGGATGGTGATTAAAAACTAGCCATATTGTCGTTTATTAGGCAAACACAAACTGTCCAGCACATTTAACTTTCCTCAGTCTTGCTGAAGCGACTGCCAAAAGAGGATTCTGCTTGGTCTTAAAGCCCTCTTCGATGGTTATTTTCACAATTTATAGAGTGGGGGAACTATGACGTCACCTTGTAGGCTAATCGGCTGCTAGCATAAAACTGGTTCCCTCAATAAAATCCCCATAGGATTTTCCCATAGGCTTTTCGAAGATTGCTAATAATAAGCTCTGTGTTCAAACACAGTTCATTACACCTACAGGTTTTGTCCAGCCGGATAATCCTCACGCGAAAATACAACTTTGAGCACTTTTTGGATCTTAAATGCAAAGGCAAGAACTGAAAAGCTAACATTAGGCTACAAACGAACTACAGTTCTTCGGGGCGCTCGCCTGTGACGTCAGCACCACCCTGCTACAGACAACTTTTCTGTCTTATTTTTTAGAAATATGCTCCATGACAGAGTTAATCTCTCTGTTTATTATATTATAATCCCCGCTATATATTATAAACAAATAAATATGCAAATACACATAGACCAGCGTGCCTTGTGGATCGTTTTTACGTGGGAAATACATCTGTTTTGCTTCACGGTTGTTGTAAACTTTTTAAAACTGTATGTATAAATGAGCCTACATAGTAGTATCATAAGAAATATTTAAATAAGTGTATCGCTCGCGTGCACACAGCCCGCTTACCTTAACTGACGACAGAAATGAGGCGCGAGGAGCAAGTCTATCAAATGCCTTCCATCATGGACACAGAGCAACATTCAGTATTTTTTATGTCACGAAGTACA
The DNA here is from genome assembly GCF_903798145.1 of Danio aesculapii. Lineage (NCBI taxonomy): Eukaryota > Metazoa > Chordata > Actinopteri > Cypriniformes > Danionidae > Danio > Danio aesculapii. The sequence continues at coordinate 1,452,843 of NC_079445.1, read as the reverse complement.
GCGAAAAGCAGCCCATACAGTCACATCTGCTATACATTATAAGGAGGAGTGTAAATACTGCAGTTATGACAGAGTTAAATGTGTTCAGATGAAGAAAAAAAACAACGAAAAATCACTTGATCATGTTAAAATGACAGGTAATATGTGTGTATTTTTACACATTTATTGACACGTTTGCATTACTGAGAGCAGGAAAGAGACAGGCTGCACTTGTAAGCTGTATCCCCATATCTTTAATTAAAATAAAGGATCAACAAATTAATCTGTCTTGACAGTCTTTACAAGTGAAGGCATCATCTACACACAATATGAATTCCCAATTAGAAAAATACTACAAACTATAATATACTATTGATGAAAATACTTAAATAACAGAGAAATCCAAATGCCCGAAACACAAGCGAGCTGCGCTCCAGACCAGTTCAGCTCGATGACGTATAATGTCTCCGACACCGCCTGTAGTCCCATTTAGCAACTTGATAACAACCGTCTTTTTAAAGAAGCGTAACCGGTTTAAAAACTAAGTAAACCGTAAAACATGAAGGTATATTGAAGTTGTGTTTGCCACAAACCTTATTTAAGTGATTTAACTGAAATCCCATTGAATAAACCCATTGACTTTGGGACGAGGGAACCGGAACTGCTAAAATGCTAACTCGCTTCCGGGTTTTTGCATACAAATTGACGTTATAGTTCCTCCACAGTTGAAACAACACAATTCTTGAGATTTTTCTGCGACAGCTTAATTGTTTTATGTTCAGTCCACTTAAATTTGTTAAGTTAACTTAATCGATGGGGCGGCATGGTGACTCAGTGGTCAGTGCAAGAAGGTTGCTGTGTAGAGTAAAAGTATTGGTTGTAAATATTACCCAGAGTATGACTAAAGAGTAGACCTTTCCAAAGTACTGAAGAGTAGTGAGTAGTGAGTATTACGCTGTTAAAAGCTGATATATTTACATGTCATTTGTGGATGTGTGTAAACGTAACATTCTGTAGTTCAATTAGTTATTGCCCAGCAGGCACACAACTTCATAAGACGTTAATATTAGGTTAGATTTAGGTTGTGACATCAGGTGACCAAAATTCAGCATCTAAGGACAATGTTATTTTGATGTCCAATAACGACGTCAAGTGACGTTTATATTTGGTTGATTTTAGGTTGGACATTGACGTCGGCCTGACGTTGGGTTCTGGTGTCAAACCGATTTTTATTTCCAAACAAAATGCAACGTCCCCACAACGTCAATCTGACTTCATGTTGATGTCTTGTGTCTGCTGGGTGTTTAAGGCCATTTCGGTCATCATACAGTAAACATCCGGCATCTTCTCATCTGTGACATGCATCTCTGGGTCAATCAGTTTGCTGCATGTCTTGAGGTAGATCATAATGATGAGATTTACCTTCTGTGTGTGATTTGATCGAACTCACAGGACTGATTTTTCTAATCCCCATAGACAAGAAAAAATAAAGTATTGACTCCAGGTTGAAGAAAAGTAGTGGAGTAAAAGTACCAATACTGCACTAAAAATGTACTCAAGGGAAAGTAAAAGTACACATTTATAAAACTACATAGTAAAGTACAATTCCTGAGGAAAAACTACTCAATTACAGTAACCTGAGTATTTGTAACTTACACCACTGACTGTCACCAAACCCAACAACTACTACTTTAACTAATCTATAAACCTACCCATACCACTAAACCTGTTGCTAAAACTCAACAACTGAAGCTGTCGCCAAACTTAACTACTACTAAACCTGCCCCATAACTTTAACTAATCGATAAACGTACCCATATTACACCAACACAATCCTTCAAGTTGTCCCAACATGAAATGATTAAGTTAACTGAACTTTTTTGACAAAATTTAAGTGAATTGAACAAATAACAAGTACATTGTTCAAATACACTACAAGAATTGAGTCGTTTCAGCTCATTTTAAACAATTAGAGTGTTAAAGTGTTTTTGAGTATTTAGCTAGTTAATTAGTTATTTAGTTTAGTTAGTCAATTAGTTACTTAGTTGGTAGTTAGTTAGTTAATTAAGTATTGAATCAGTTCATGACAATATACATATAGTTCAAGTCAGAATTATTAGCCCCCCTGTTTATTTTTTTCCTCAATTTCTGTTTAACAGAGGAGATTTCTTCAACACATTTCTAATCATAATAGTTTTAATAACTCATCTCTAATAACTGATTTATTTTATCTTTGCCATGATGACAGTAAATAATATTGGACTAGATATTCTTCAAGACACTAGTATTCTGCTTAAAGTGACATTTAAAGGCTTAACTAGGTTAATTAGGTTAACTAGGCAGGTTAGGGTAATTAGGCAAGTCATTGTATAGCGATGGTTTGTTCTGTAGACTATCGAAAACAAATATAGCTTAAAGGGGCTAATAATATTGACCTTAAAATGGTTATTAAAAAATGTAAAACTGCTTTTATTCTAGCCGAAATAAAACAAATAAGACTTTCTCCAGAAGAACAAATATTATCAGACATACTGTGAACATTTCCTTGCTCTCTTAAACATAATTTGGGAAATATTTAAAAAAGAAAACAAAAATCAAAGGGGGGTGAATAATTCTGACTTCACCTGTATATTTTTAAGAGCATCACTTCCAGTTAGCGTGTGTGTAGGGCTGATGTGGGATCAGGGATTGAAACGTGTTAAAAGCTATTTGTTTGGACACAGACAGGTGCTGGACGTTTATCCTTGGATTTGGAGCTGATGGCGCAGTTTCAGTACATGTTGACACAGTAAACCGATGAACGCTTTCTCAATGATGAGCTGGGCTACTGTACTGGAGACTGAGCTGTTTATGACTGCTGGTTGACTTTATAGTCATATACTGTACTACACTCAGTAGATGATGTTTGCTGTTTGTTCAACGCAATTCTTAAGGGTTTTAACTTAATTTGTTTAATTAAATTTGTTCTATTAAAAACGAATGAGCTGACTTATTTCCTTCATGTAGTCCCAACTCAAATCGATTGTGTGGAACCCAGTGTTTTTAACAGTGTACTGTAAGTCAAGCTCTGTTTAATGTAATCCTGCAGCTTGCTTGTGCTGTCAAAAAATGGCAAGCATCGTGAAAACATTTAAAGCTGGGCTTTGATGCTTGAAAACCCCTTTTTATCTTTGACCCATATACATCAAACTTTCTGTTATGTACTAATTAAATTAGTATGCTTGCAATAATTTGTGTAGTCAGTAAACATAGCCAGCATGTGGTCTGTGCATTGAGCAAAAATGCTCCACTGTAAAAAAAACCCCGTCAAATTTATATGTTTAAAATAATGTAGTGGCGTCATGGTGTCTTCCAACTGACATGGAATATTAAGTAGGAGGCGGGGCTTAATTTTTGCATCCTTCCCTCATAGCAAACTAATAATAAGAGGGGCGTGGCTAAGAATATTATATCTGAAGCGTCAAACTGACGTCATCAGGGATATAGCCAATCCAAACATGCTCAGACTTCGATTAAAGTTGACCAAAAGCAAATTTTTTAAGTGGATTTACTTGCACAGACTAATTGATCACCTAAATAACAACAATGCGCGCTAGCAAAATAAACATTTTACATTTTTATTTTACACATATTCTTTATAGGGACAGTTCACCCAAAAATGAAAGTGAACTCACCATTTACTCTCTCACGTTCTTTCAAACCTTATGAGTTTCTTTCTGCTGTTGAACACAAAAGGAGATATTCTGAAGAATGCTGGAAATCTCTACCTGACAAAAGTGGATGGCAACATCAACAGCCTGAGGTATCAAGACAATTGTGCTGCCCATTACATTACAAGGCACAGGAGAGGGTGAATTCTTAAGCAGGATAGCGCTCCTTCTCATACTTCAGCCTCCACATCAAAGCTCCTGAAAGCAGAGAAGGTCAAGGTGCTCCAGGATTGGCCAGCCCAGTCACCAGAGATGAACATTATTGAGCATGTCTGGGGTAAGATGAAGGAGGAGGCGCTGAAGATGAATCTAAAGAGTCTTGATGAACTCTGGGAGTCCTGCAAGAAGGCTTTCTTTGCCATTCCAGATGACTTTATTAATCAGTGAGTCAGACCTTACTGTCCTAATGAAATCAGTCAAAATCAAGGCATGATCATATTTTATTGTGGTAAAATAAGCGTAATCTAGAGGCCTTTGCTTTTCATATAAGACACTTCTGATACCAAATGATCAACTAGAAGTCAAGCTATTAAGTCAGGTAGGGTAGTTGGAAAAACAAATAATATGTAAGTCAATGGTTACTGGTTTTCAGCTTTCTTCAAAATGCATTCTGTTCTGTTTTCATAACTCATAAAGGTTTGAAACCAGTAAAGGCTGATTTAATAATGACAGAGTTTATCTTTTTAGCCTGAACTATCCCTTTAAGGATGCATATTGGTCCATATAATAACATTAGTTTGTCTTGTAATAATGACAACATGCTGCATAACAAAATGCGACATGGCAGTGGAGCCAGTGGCAGAGCTTTTCTTGTGTTTCAGTCTAGAGACTGATCCTTTCATCCGCTGCACACCCACTGCGGCTTTCATCTAGCTCTCCAGCTGCACTCCAGAAACAGCCAAAGATGAGCAGATACAGTACAGGAGGACATTCAGGACACCACACACACATGCAGGACTCCTAACTACACCACATTATGGACCAGACTAGACACATGACCATGTTCAGTATATCAGTCTGTGATCATGAACATGCACAATATTGATATCGGGGGAACATCAAAATACTCTCAACAATTTTTTTTTTTTTTAAGCTTTGGCAGTGGTTGTTCATTACAGCACAAATAATAGGTGATTTATGTTTAAACAAGAACATTGTCACGACATTGTAAATCCTGTGACTATTTCTAAACCTTTCATTCATTAACTCTGTATAGCAGGGGCGTAGCAACCGGGGGGACGGGGGGATACGTCCCCCTTACATTTAGAGACAGACCATTTAAAAAACAGGTGATTAATAATTATATGAACGTATGATCTCATACAGCCACCCCCCCCCACTTTTAAAATGTCCGCTATGCCCCTGCTGTATAGGTTTCACAGGTTTCATTTGTTAACATTAGTCGATTTAACTAAAGTCAATATAAAGACAACTGAAACTGATGCTTATTTCTTACTTAATGCTTCATAATGCATTAAAATAAAACACTTTAAATCATTTTATTAAATGCAGTTAATTAATCAAACTCAGTTTCCTTTTTATTATTTACTATACCATGTGATTATATTAAGGCCTTTACTTACTGTTGATTTTAATGCATTAGCTAACAATTACTACTGAGACTTTATTGTGTTAGTGACCCAGAACACTTTTATAAGTGTATTATTGTACTTTACCATCCTTTTGCAACAACAAAAACAACAACAACAACAAATATATATATATAATTATATATCAACATACTATACAATACTAATAAATATACTAATGAATTATTAACGGGCGACACGGTGGCTCAGTGGTCGCCTCACAGCAAGAAGGTTGCTGGCTCGAGTCTCGGCTGGGTCAGTTGGCATTTCTGAGTTTGCATGTTCTCCTCGTGTTGGCGTGGGTTTCCTCCGGGTGCTCCGGTTTCGCCAACAGTCCAAAGACATGTGGTACAGAGGAATTAATGAACTAAATTGTCTGTAGTGTATGTATGTGTGTGAATGAGTGTGTATGGGTGTTTCCCAGTACTGGGTTGCGACTGGAAGGGCACCCGCTGCGTAAAACCAATGCTGAATAAGTTGTTCATTCCACTGTGGCGACACCTGATGAATAAAGTGACTAAGCCGAAGGAAAATGAATGAATGAATTATTATGGTCTTGCCCCTTCTTTGGGGCTTCTCCACACCATAACTCTCTTGGATGTGGGAAACGCAGTGAAGGGGAATTTATCAGTGAACAATACATGTTTCACATTATCCACAGCCCAAGATTTTTGCTGCAGGCACCATTGAATCCAGTGTTTGGCATTGGCACAAGTGACCTTTAGCATGATGTGTATGGATGTTTCCCAGTGATGGGTTGCAGCTGGAAGGGCATCCGCTGCATAAAACATATGCTGGATAAGTTGGTGGTTCATTCCGCTGTGGTGACCCCTGATTAATAAAGGGACTAAGCCGAAAAGAAAATGAATGAATGAATGAATTATGTAATAAATTATCTTTATTTTTGGGGTGTTGGGGGGCTATTATACCTGTTATAGTAATCTAAAGCTTCAGCAATTAATCACAAAAAGAAATTTCCGATACCAGCTTAAGCCTAGTTCAGACAGACAGAGAGACGGTGCGGACTGGTGAACAGCAGGTTTAGGGTTAAATTTGAATGCACAGATGAAGCCCACACTAACGAACCACTGAGCCGTTAGTCACAGATTCTGCAGTGTTGTTCAGCATTAAGGGCCCTTCCTCCACACACTGGTGGGCAGCAGGAAGACTGAAGGGTCTTTTAAAGCTGAGCCTCGGTGTCGTTCACTGGACACACTGACTCACCGGCTGAACACACACTCACATATCTCAAACCGATTGTCTGACATACTGTAATGCTTTCTGTGTATGTAATAGAGTGCTTTATTGATCCATTATTGAGTTTAAGCATTGAAGTAAACCCCCCTAGTCAACACATAACTCACCTACTCACTACTGTACAGCTAAACTCATCTACTCTCTAGTCAACAGCTAAACCCATCTACTCACTACTCGACAGATGAACCCATCTACTCACTAGTCAACAGCTAAACTCATCTACTCACTAGTCAACAGCTAAACTCATCTACTCACTAGTCAACAGCTAAACTCATCTACTCACTAGTCAACAGCTGAACTTATCTACTCACTAGGCAACAACTAAACTCATCTACTCACTAGTCAACAGCTAAACTCATCTACTCACTAGTCAACAGCTGAACTTATCTACTCACTAGGCAACAACTAAACTCATCTACTCACTAGTCAACAGCTAAACTCATCTACTCACTAGTCAACAGCTGAACTTATCTACTCACTAATCAACAACAGAACTCATCTACTCACTAGTCAACAGCTAAACCCATCTACTCACTAGTCAACAATTAAACTCATCTACTCATTAGTTAGAAACTAAACTCATCTACTCACTAGTCAACAACTAAACTCATCTATTCAATAGTCAACAACTAAACTCATTTACTCACTAGTCAACAACTAAACTCATCTATTCAATAGTCAACAACTAAACTCATCTACTCACTAGTCAACAACTAAACTCTTCTACTCGATAGTCAACAACTAAACTCGTCTACTCACTAGTCAACAACTAAACTCATCTACTCACTAGTCAACAACTAAATTCATCTACACACTAGTCAACAACTAAACTCATCTACTCACTAGTCAACAACTAAACTCGTCTACTCACTAGTCAACAGATAAACTCGTCTACTCACTAGTCAATAACTAAACACATCTACTCACTAGTCAACAGCTAAACTCATCTACTCACTAGTCAATAGCTAAACACATCTACTCACTAGTCAACAGATAAACTCATCTACTCACTAGTCAATAACTAAACTCATCTACTCACTAGTCAACAACTAAACTCGTCTACTCACTAGTCAACAACTAAACTCATCTACTCACTAGTCAACAACTAAATTCATCTACACACTAGTCAACAACTAAACTCATCTACTCACTAGTCAACAACTAAACTCGTCTACTCACTAGTCAACAACTAAATTCATCTACACACTAGTCAACAACTAAACTCATCTACTCACTAGTCAATAACTAAACTCATCTACTCACTAGTCAACAGATAAACTCGTCTACTCACTAGTCAATAACTAAACTCATCTACTCACTAGTCAACAGATAAACTCGTCTACTCACTAGTCAATAACTAAACTAATCTACTCACTAGTCAATAACTAAACTAATCTACTCACTAGTCAATAACTAAACTAATCTACTCACTAGTCAATAACTAAACACATCTACTCACTAGTCAACAGATAAACTCATCTACTCACTAGTCAACAACTAAACTCGTCTACTTACTAGTCAATAACTAAACTCATTTACTCACTAGTCAACAACTAAACTTATCTACTCACTAGTCAACAACTGAACTCGTCTACTCACTAGTCAACAACTGAACTCGTCTACTCACTAGTCAACAGCTAAACACATCTACTCAATAGTCAACAACTAAACTCAATCTACTCACTAGTTAACAGCTCAACTCATCTCCTTACTCGTCAATAGCTAAACTCATCTACTCACTAGTCAATAACTAAACTCATCTACTCACTAGTCAACAACTACACTCATCTACTCACTAGTCAACAACTACACTCGTCTACTCACTAGTCAACAGCTAATCTCATTTACTCACTAGTCAACAGCTAAACTCATCTACTCACTAGTCAACAGCTAATCTCATTTACTCATTTGTCAACAGGTAAACTCATCTACTCACTAGTCGACAATTAAACTCATCTACTCTCTAGTCAACAACTAAACTCGTTTACTCACTAGTCAACAGCTAATCTCATTTACTCATTTGTCAACAGGTAAATTCATCTACTCACTAGTCAAAAACTACACTCATGTAGTTTTGTAGCATCACCTTAGCAACCACTTACTGACACACCTAAAACACCCAGAACACCTTAGTAGCCCTATAGCAAAACATCAAACAATCCATGCTTATCATAGAGTAGCACAAACTCATTTAAATCAGTAAATGGTTGTTGTTTGGGCTGGAGAAGCTGGTCCCAGATCAGTCTGTGCTGTCTCCACAGGGCGTCTTGATCTAGATCAGCCTAAACGACAGCAGCCAATCAGATCAGTTGTACCCTCACATCAAAGGCTAACCCACTTTTTATCCACGACTCTCCCTTATTTTCATTGGATAAGACTCTTAAATGTTGCACTGGTTTGAGGACTGTTAGATTAAGACCCCCTTCATTTGTATTCATGTTTTATTAATCAGCCGTCTATATTTAGCAGCTGTAGGATTTTCTGCAGTGAATATTCAGAGCGGTGATTAATGCAGAGCAGGAATCTTCAAAGAGACTGCTAACCACACTGCTTATACTGCATTCATGTTGAGATTGAGGACGAAACCCGTCGCAGATTCTCTGTCAGCTGTGATTATACAGTCAAATCAGACAAGATTATTAATAATTGAACATGCAAGGGATGGGGGGGGGGGGGGGGGGGGGGGGTATTGTAAAACTTTGTGATTGATTGTTGTTGTTGTTTTCGGCGGCTTTTCCTTTTAGAGAATTGAACTTTGCATACACAACATAGTGACTCAGTGGTAAGCAATGTGACCTCAGAGCAAGAAGGTCGCTGGTTCGAGTCCCGGCTGGGCCAGTTGGCGGGTCATTCCTCTGTGGCGACCCCTGATAAATATGGGACTAAAGTTGCAGTCTCACAGCACTTTTCTCCCCATAGACGTCCATTCATACGCACGCGAATGCGTCAGACCGGAAACGCAAGGTCATGCAGCAGGTTTCGCAGTTCGCTGTGTTGGAAAGTTCAAGCTTGATGAACTCTGACCTGCGAAATTGCATCACTTGATTGCGTGAGACCAATCGAAGATCATGACCTCTCTGGACAGAAATTTAAAACATGGAGCAATCGCTCACTTTTTTCAATGTCTAATAATCTTGTTTACTCACGGGATGCCCCTTTTCGCAGTGCCGTACGACAGAATTTCGCAAGCTCAAACTCTAGTGTGCTCAAACTCAGCTTTAGTCAAAGGAAAATGAATGAACTTTGCATGCATTTGGTTGAATAGAACTGGCTGTGAATAAATAGTAGCTTTTATTGTCATTTCTATAGTCAAATTTGGAATGACTTTAAAGCTCCTATGAAATTAAAATAAAGTTTTTTAGATGTTAGTATCAATATATTAGTTTTGAGGGTTGTTGCTAGATCGGATATGGCTGCGGCCGGAAGTAAACGAGAATTATTTAAATAATTTTTAAAATTTCCCTTTTATTGTATTTTATTAACGTCAACCCCCACCCCACCCCTAAACCCAACCGTCACAGCACTGTAAAAATATTAACTATTGTTATACAGCAGGCGTGACCAACCCTGTTCCTGGAGATCGACCTTCCTGCAGATTTCAGTTGCAACCCATGTCAAACACACCTGCCTTCAATTATCAAGTGCTGTTCAGGTCCTAATTAATTGGTTCAGGTGTGCTTGATCAGGGTTGGAGCTGAACTTTGCAGGAAGGTCGATGTCCAGGAACAGGGTTGAGCACCACTGTTATACAGTGTCATAAAAAAATGCTGCTATATTGATGTGCATATCGCACTTCCGGCCGGCCGCGTATCCGATCTAGACTTTATCAGTTTTTAGGACATCTGTGAGCTAGTGCGCTCCGAAACATTGACAAAATTAACGTTTAATTAATATAAATTTAGTGCCTCATTTAGTTTGGTTGAATTGCACAAGAGTTCGTTTTCCCTCTCGGTGCGGGTCGGTTCATCAGGTGTGAATGTAGCCATCGCACTCGAGTGCGCACCAAAAGCAGACCAAAAAAGCATACTGAGACCTACTTGAAGAGGTGGTCTCGGTACACTTTCAAGCGAACCCTGGAGGGACATGATCGGAACTAGAACAGACCCAACTGCACAAAGTACTGCGCCTTTTTGGACTAATCCAGCTGCCGTAGTCTGATGCGCTGTGCATTATGGGATGTGGAGAAAAAATATTTGTCGACAGCGCTTTACCAACAATTTTAAACAGAGGTAAAGGGAAAAACGTTAGCTGATGGATCGTTGGTAATATTTCCAGAAGATGACCATGTCGCAGTTCATTCATTCATTTATTTTATTTTCGACTTAGTCCCTTTATTAATCAGGGGTCACCACAGTGGAATGAACCGCCAACTTATCCAGCATATGTTTTACGCACACACACTACAGCCAATTTAGTTTACCCAATTCCCCTATAGCGCAAGTGTTTGGACTGTGGGGGAAACCGGAGCACCTGGAGGAAACCCACGCCAACACAGGGATAACATGCAAACTTCACACACAAATGCCAACTGATCCAGCCCAGGCTCAAACCAGCGACCTTCTTGCTGTGAGGCAATCGTGCTACCCACTGCACCACTTTGACACCCCATGTTGCAGATTAGCAAAATGAATGCACGCCTCCTCCTGAAGTGACTTGCGATGCGCCTTTGCTGGTTTGTTTACCTGCTGGATTCTATTTTCCTGCAAGTTAATTCTGACCAATCGAAAAGCAGTTTAGGAAATGCGTTCAATAACATCTGGCCAATCAGTGATGTGGATTTTGTCACATGACTGCATATTGGTTCTTTTCATCTGGTTCGGACCAAAACAATCAGAGTGGTGTGAAAATGCTACAATGTATCATCTGTTGCCGTTGGTCCGGACCAAACGAACCGAACCACAGGTGTGAAAGCACCGACAGACATCAGGTAAATCACAAAAAAGTTTTACGCTTGCCTTAGGTGATGGCTTGATGTGACCAATCAGCTGTCTCCATTATGCTTGCCTTGTTTACTGTTGGTTGCTAGGTTACCAATCCTACAGTGAGCCACTTTAATAACTTGATGCAAACACACTTGATTAGCATTAGTTTTGTTAGTTTGTTTCCTTTTTTCGCAAACTTTTCCTTACATTAGGATGGAGACCCTGCTGCTGTTTGTTTTGTTGCTAGAACCATTTTATTTGTAGGTCATGTGAGTGTATGTTATACTTTAAATGTCCATCTTGTTTGATGTTTTTAGTTTTACTTGTCATAAATCTTTTGGGTTTCATGTGGTAGGGCTATTTCGGCTGAAATCAATATATTCATTCATTCATTTTCTTGTCGGCTTAGTCCCTTTATTAATCTGGGGTCGCCACAGCGGAATGAACCGCCAACTTATTCGCCATATGTATCCCGCTCACAGTTTCTGGGTTGTTTAACTTGTGATAATGACTTTACTGCATTAATCTGGCCCTCATGAAGGACTCCGCATGCATTGTCCTGAGTGTGTATTATAATATGCGCCGACCTCTGTTCTTGAAGCGGTGGCGGTGACAGGACATTAATAAATGCGAGTCCTGTGACATTATTTGAGGCATGCTGGGAAGTGTCAGAAAAAGCAGGCGGTCTAAAAAAAGGCACCTGCCTCTGTGTTCCCCTGAGGACTGAGCAAACGCTGCTAAAGAGCGAGGTTAAGAGACGGAGGCCCTGCCAAACGGAGAGAGCGTTTCTGCACAACCTCCTGCTATTGCTGAGACAGCCATTAATACAGTTTGTCTGCGCGGTGGAAACAGATCTCAGAACAGAAGTACAGATCTCCAACCCATGTACGGTTGAAGTCAGACGTGTATATACAGTGTGAAGAATCTGCAAAATGCTTATTATTTTACTGAAATAAGAGAAATTGTGTTGACCTTATTCTTCACGTTCGAGTGGGTTTAGCCATCGGAATCTTCTTGGCGCCAGACTTGTGCTCTCATTTTTTTTTAAGGGATTTAAGGGACTTTGAACGCGGTATGGTTGTTGGTGCCAGACGGGCTGCTTTGAGTATTTCAGAAACTGCTGATCTACTGGGATTTTCACGCACAACCATCTCTAGGGTTTACAGAGAATGGTCCGACAAAGAGGAAATATCCAGTGAGCGGCAGTTCTGTGGGCGCAAATGCCTTGTTGATGCCAGAGGTCAGAGGAGAATGGCCAGACTGGTTCCAGCTGATAGAAAGGCAACAGTAACTCAAATAAGCACTCGTTACAACCGAGGTCTGCAGAAGAGCACCTCTGAACACACAACACGTCCAACCTTGAGGCGGATGGGCTACAGCAGCAGAAGACCACACCGGGTGCCGCTCCTGTCAGCTAAGAACAGGAAACTGAGGCTACAATTCACACAGGCTCAACTGGACAATAGAAGATTGGAGAAACGTTGCCTGGTCTGATGAGTCTCCATTTCTGCTGACACATTCGAATGGTCGGCTCAGAATTTGACGTCAACAACATGAAAGCATGGATCCATCCTGCCTTGTATCAACGGTTCAGGCTGGTGGTGTAATGGTGTGGGGGACACTTTGGGTCCATTAGCAACAATTGAGCATGGTGTCAGCGCCACAGCCTACCTGAGTATTGTTCTGACCATGTCCATCCCTTTATGAGCACAGTGTCTCCATCTTCTGATGGCTACTTCCAGCAGGATAACACACCATGTCATAAAGCGCCAATCATCTCAGACTGGTTTCTTAAACATGACAATGAGTTCACTGTACTCAAATGGCCTCCACAGTCACCAGAGCTCAATCCAATAGAGCACCTTTGGGATGTGGTGGAACGGGAGATTGGCATCATGGATGTGCAGCCGACAAATCTGCAGCAACAGTGTGATGCTATCATGTCAATATGGAGCAAAATCTCTGAGGAATATTTCCAGTAGCTTGTTAAATCTGTGACACCAAGGATTAAAGCAGTTCTGATGGAAAAAGGACTCCAACCCGGTACTAGTTAGGTGTACCTAATAAAGTGGCCGTGAGTGTATACTGTAATGAAATATATATGCTAAATATTTGAAATATCTAAGTGAAATATCTATCTCAGGTCAGTTCTCAATAAAAATAAAATGCGTTTTGGTTCAATGATTAGCGTTTTGCAGATTCTGCGAGGTGTATGTAATCTTCTGACCTGTATTTGACTGGATATTCTCAGACCTCCAGTGACTGATGAGTGTTTTCATGAGCGTCTGCTGCTCTTCAGTGTCTCTGTGACTCTTGCGTTCGATTGTTTTGTGTCCACCTGGCTGACAGCAGGAGGTTTCGCTGTGCTGCGCTTTGGGCAAGATCTGCACAAGGTCACTGATGACCCATCAGTCTAATGTGACCTTCACTTTCACTGAATGAGCTGAGAACAGAGAGAGAGAGAGAGAGAGAGAGAGAGAGACAGAGAGACATACAGTTACAATGCAGTTATGCAGCATTAAAGTTGGAAACTGCGACCTTTTTTTTGTATTGTGATGCAGTTCCTAGAGAGACGGAATATTAAATGAGAAAGCAGTGGGCGTGGCTTGTTTTTTCTACTGCGAGCTGATTGGATGTAGTAAAGTAGGCGTTTCATTCAGAAAGATGGGGAAAATGGTTTGGGGAGAGTTATTACAACCTAACAGACTCCTCCCCCTCACCATTTCTGTTTGTTGTCAAACTGACAGCTGGAGGGGCGTGGTTAAGTATATAAGCCACGCCCAATACCTCAGAAAGACCTAATATGAGAATTGAAATTAAAACAAACAGGAAGCGCATTTGCAGATTACAATTAAAGATGTGCAAATTATTAATGACATGCACAGATGAATTGATCAACACAAAACCAGCAATGTGAGCGAACAAAATCAATATGCTTAGTTTTGATTTCATTTGTAAAGGAACACTACACTTAGTTTTTTTTAAATAAGCTCATTTTACAGCTCTCCATGCAAGAGTTAAACATTTCTTTACTTTTTTTTCCAACAGCTGATCTCCAGGTCCGACGGGAGCACTTTTAGCTTAGCTTAGCATAGATAATTGAATCAAATTAGACCATTAGCATCTGGAGGTGTGATTTTACCAAGTAGGATGCAGTCCTGGATTAACAACTATGCTGATCCTGGAATGTCATTTTTGTTTGTAAGAGTAAATTAGGGGGGGAAAATAGTTGGATAACAATCATGTAGAAGCGCACAACCTTAAATTTAAGCCTAAACATGAACTGTAAACCTATGCCTTAATTGTGATTGTTGTTTCTGTTACTGTTGTAAAACATTCTTGGTGAAATCACACTAGGCTTAGTTAGGCCTGTTGAATGGCTGCACAACTTTGCTGCATCACCTTTTAGTCTCTGTGCTTCTCCAATGCTGGAATCATGCTGACAGCAGCGCGTGTGTAACCAAATAACAAACTCTTGTCAGTTACTGTAGTAAATTCTCCAGCTCCACTTCCATGCGGAGATTTCGCTGACCTCCAAACTTCAGCTCCACACTGTAAAACAATATCTGTTAATGGAGAGTTTCTGTATTTTTCTGTTTATTTGCGGTGGTGAATTGCATTATGGGATGTTGATCTCTGCTCTGTCCACTTTTGATGCTGAAAATTCAACTCTACAGTTTAACAAAGTGACTTTTATTGACATTTTAGTCATTTAAACTAATAATTTAATGTATATGAGATAATATCTAGAGAGATAAGTGTGTAAAATAGCAGAAAATGTGCTGCAGTTTATTACAAGGTTTCTGTAGCGTAATATACAGCATAAACGCAGACAGTACAGCACTGCACACTATTAAAAATGTTCATAAAAGTCACTTTGTTTTTACTTTTCAAGGTTAAAAGTTGTTGGAAGAAAGATCCAGATCCCATAATGCAATTCTAAAGCAGAAGAAAACTAAATAAAAATAAAAATGTGAATTAGGGCTGCGAAATTAATCGAAAATTTGGTTTTGATTTCGATTTTGGCTTCTAATGATTATGAAAATATTAATCGAGATAAGCTATTATTCCATCATACCACCCCATGTCCAGTTGTACACATTTGTTTCTCTGCAAAGCTCAGTTTCACGTGGAAATGACTAAAAGCATGTGCTGTAATGCAACGTTTGCAGCAGGGGATGCGCAGCATTTATTGATGTAGATTCCAATCATTCATGTATTTAAAAGCGCGAATGAGACCACATGGTGTGTGTGTGTGTGTGTGTGTGTGTGTGTGCGCTCAGCCTCAGAGACGAGCAGAGCACACACATCTAAAGTCATCTTAATGTGAGCGCTTTAAGGGTCAAAATGCAGTGTTTAGTGATTATTCATATTAACCTCATTTGTGTAATAAACAAACGAGTTGAGAATCAAAAGACATGTGAAAGAGAAACCATAAATCAGAACCGCACTGCTCTTAAAGAGACAGCGCACAATATTCCAGCTGCCGACTGTATTTATCATTAATCAAACAACAAAAGGAGAAAATCCCTCACTGCTCTTAAAGAGACAGCGCACAATATTCCTGCTGCCGACTGTATTTATCATTAATCAAACAACAAAAGGAGAAAATCCCTCACTGCTCTTAAAGAGACAGCGCACAATATTCCTGCTGCCGACTGTATTTATCATTAATCAAACAACAAAAGGAGAAAATCCCTCACTGCTCTTAAAGAGACAGCGCACAATATTCCTGCTGCCGACTGTATTTATCACTAATCAAACAACAAAAGGAGAAAATCCCTCACTGCTCTTGACTGAAGGACTGCTGGAGCTATAATTACAGTGTTTTTCCTACAGTGAAGATGCTTAAAGCACAGTTTGGTTCATATTTTTATTCTATTGTATTTATTTCCCTTATTTACAGGGAGGATAATAACTGAATATATACAGTTGAAGTCAGAATTATTAGCCCTCCTGAATTATTAGCGACACATTTCCCCAATTACTGTTTAATGGAAAGATTTTTTTTCAACACATTTCTGAACATAATAGATTTCAAGAGTTCACACTTAGCTGATGATCAATAAAGCGAATTTGGCATGCTGTCCCGGGAGAGAGCCCTGAACTCATAATATCCTCGAGCCCGGGGCTCCCTCCTGTTAGAAGGGCGAGAGGGGAGTTCGAGCTCAGGTAGGTCTCGAGAACTCCCCTGCTTGTCGCCATGTGAGAAGTGTAAACTAAGGTTGTCTTGGGTGATAATTTGGTTTAGTTGATTGGTTATGGTTTATGTTTTTGGACGGTGGGAGGAAACCGGGGAACCCGGGGGAAACCCACACAAACACGGAGAGAACATGCAAACTCCGCACAGAAACACCAATCAACCTGATAGGAGGTTAGACCAGCGGTGTTCTTGCTGTGAGGCAACAGTGCTAGCCACTGGGCCACCGTGTCGCCCTATCGGAAAAGGAGGTGGAAGTAGGGGTGGAAGTAGGGGAGGAAGCTTCAAGACGAAGGTAACTGAAGTAAAAAACTCTGGTTATTTATAATGCCTCCGTAATCATCTAATGGGTCAGATTACGGAGCTAATGAAGAGACAGCCGTGTTGATTATGAGCACGTGATCCTCTCGAAATCAGTTTATAAATAAACCACACTAAATAACTTCTAATAACTTTTAATATTAATGATTTAATGATTTCTAATAACTGATTTCTTTTATCTGTGCTATGATGACAGTAAATAATATTGACTAGATATTCTTCAAGACTCAAGCATTCAGATTAAAGTGGGATTCAAAGGCTTAATTAGGGTAATTAGGCAAGTGATTGTATAACAGTAGTTTTTTCTGCAGACAATCCAAAATATATATCGTAAGGGGGCTAATAATATTGACCTTAAAATAGGTTTCAAAATATTTAAACCTGCTTTTATTCTAGCTGAAATAAAACAAATAAGACTTTCTCCAGAAGAAAAAATATTAGAGGAAATACTGTGAAAAATTCCTAAATCTGTTCAACATCATTTGGGAAATATTTATAAAAAAATTTTTAAAAATAAACAGGAGGGCTAATAATTTTGACTTCAACTGATAATCGTTTTGAATAATCATGGTTACAATTATGACCGAAATCATAATTATGAAAATAAAACGAAATCGTGATTATGATTTTTTCCCATAATCGAGCAGCCCTATCACATACTTTTATAGTGCACAAATAATAAGCAGAACAATAATGTCACTGTCAGCCAATGGACTTGCAGAGCTCAGGAACGCCTCTCTCCCGTTGGCTGGTTTGTGGGAGTGACAGTGGAAGGTGGGACTTCAGTGTGCAGCTTGAACGAGAGAAACTGAGTGTTTGCTTTGGTGCCGACCAGCTTGCAAACGCAGGCTTGAGAGAGCAGAGAGAGAGATTATGAACTGTAGCCTTCACTCCAGACGCTCCACACTTCATTAAATTTTGCACACGGAGAGCAGATTAGCTCAAACGCCAACAGCTCTTCACAAACGAGAAAAGACTGGCGATGAAGAAAATTACGGCGTTTTTAAGGATGTACAACAGTCAGCAAAAACAAGACATAACCAGAAGAGAGGCTTGTGATGGGAATTTAACATGCAGATCTGTGCTTTTAGGACTGATAAAGGGGTTATGTGGGGGGAGTTTCATGTATTTATTGCTGAATTTCTTTGGTTGTCTAGCCTTAAAAAAGCCTGTTAACCTACCTTTTGCTATGAGAAAGAAATTGGGGGGGGGAAATATGCTCTTTGACACAATAATGAATGCTTACAACGTTCAGGATAGAGCAGAAACAGCTATTCTGTACTTTAATGTCAATATGTGTCATGCAAAGAAAAGAGATTCGTTCAAACGATAGCCTCAGAGAGCCTGATTTATAATAAAATGATCCAAAAATCCAACAGGCTCGTTGTGAAAACGTACCCCTATATACATTTCTGGAGATCTTGAATTATGTAGCCAGAGCTACGTATGGCTGCATTTCGTCTGTAAAACAAACGCTACGGTATGACACCGCTGACAGCTTCGGTTTCTTTTCACGCTACCAGCTGACCGCTTATCTCCGTGTGGACGGCTTTTCCGCTGTTACCAGTTTGACCAGTAGCTCGCCATGTGCGTCGGTGGGATCGGTCAGTCATCCAGTCAGTCAGTCGACAGCGGCCTCTGGTGGATTTACGTGAGAACAGCAGGCGTGATTGACACTCACAAGAGAAATTTGAGATCTGAAAATGCGTACACAGCGGCTTCTGTTGCATTCGTGGAAACAAAAACTGCCAAAAACACATATCTCCTGGGACATATTTCACACTCTCCAAAAATGTATATAGGGGTACGTAATCAGAATATGCCTGGGTTGAAAAATCTGTGTGTTCTTAATGAGCGCATACGAAGGCTGGGCAGTTTGGCCAAAGTTTTATTTCACGATATGAGAATGTTTATTTCACAGTAACGATATGTTTCTTGATATATATATGTTTATATAAAGGTATTTATCCTTAAAATTTTCCTTAAAACAAGCAAAATAATATGCCAATGGGGTAAGCAAAATTATATTGTTTTTCTTTTTGACGTAAGGGTTATATAAAGATTAATTTATTTATTATAAGAGTTTTTTCAGAAAATGTACTAAAATGGCTTTATATATTAAATAAGCTTGAATATTTAAGAAAGGAAAGGACTTGATCTTATATTTTGTAGCCAAGTGACAGCTTTTGTACCTTTATTTCTGAGACTGCACAGTAACAGTTACACATTAGATCAGAGATGCCCAAAGTAGGACCCGAGGGCCAAAGTTGGCCCACTGTAAGCTTTGATTTGGCCCACCATCCCAACAGAGAGAGAGTGAGAATGATGGAGAGGGTTGGGGCGAATGCCTTTAACACAGAGATTGTCATTTCTAATTTGATGTAACCTTTTTGTTTGTTTTATGGCTTTTTATTTATTTTATTTAGAGCCAACTGAAATTAAATGGTTCAATTAAATGTTGTAAATGACTCGATGTGTAGAGGACTATGCAGAAGATCTCAGCGAGCAAATCAAGGCAAACAATTATGTGTTATAGTTTTTACTGTAATATGTTCATGAATGTTAAAACAATTCTGTCTTCGTTCACATAAAGCAATGTTTTCTAGTCATTTTTAAATATTATTAAATAAATTAGGAAATTACCCATGCCAACAATATTTACCTTCGGCCCACTAGCCTCAATCAAGTTCGGTTATTGGCTCTTCATAAGAAAAAGTTTGGGCACCCCTGCATTAGATGCTGCATCCTAAATATAATTCGGAAGAATTAGTGTTTCCAAAGTCATAACTGACCCAGCCCCGACTTGAACCAGCGACCTTCTTGCTGTGAGGCCACAGTGCTAACCACTGAGCCACTGTGCCGTCTAATATCTGACTGGAAAACATTTAAATCACAATTTCTGCGTTATATATTTTATCAGCAACAACCATGCGAACGTCTATAAAGATGTGTTTGGAGATTAAATTCTGAATGTATAATTCCCCAAACACCTGAGGAGATTTCTCTGCATGAAAGACCTGTGGATGTCAGATTAACCTGCTGCTGCTGCTGCTGCTGCTGCTGCTGCTTTTTCAAGATGGCAGGAAGTTTAATATGAAAGGAATGTGGATGATGTGAGATGGTGATTGACAGGGCTCGTAACTAAGCAACAGAATGGTTCATTAATGAGCAAGTAGTTTGATCCAAAGCTTGAACTCTCTTCTGTTACACACTCGAAAAATATGCACATTTTCTTCACAAAAACATGCATACTTTGAGTTTTTGTCTTGTTTTCAGCCCAAATATCTACAATTTCTTAAATCATGAAGCATTTTCTAGAAACGCGAAAAATATGTGCTGTTTTCAGAAATAATGAGTTCAAATTGAGTGAGTTTCTCCATAAAGCAAGCAAAATAATCTGCAGATACGGTAAGCAAAATGATGTTATTTTAAAGCTAAAACAAGATTATTTCTCTTACCTCATCTGCAGATTATTTTGCTTGTTTTATGCATTATCTCACTTCATTTTGACCCATTATTTATGAAAACAAACCATATTTTTCACTTGCCCTGAAAAAGCTTCTTGATTTAATAATTGTTGGATATTTGAACTAGAAACAAGACAAAAACCCTAAGCAAGAAAAGCATTTTTTGGCAACGTTATTTGGAAAAACATCATCTTTTTGGATGAACAAAATGCACAAAATTGTAAATACAATCTACATGGCATGAGAAACAACTTTAATATTGAGTTTAGGCATTTCTGAGATCTATCCAACTTGGGTTTTAGTCACTTAAAGCATATTTATTAGTGCCAATCGATTAAAATTATATATAAATTAACTAATTGCACATTTTTTGCAATTAATCGCAATTAAAAGACTGAAACTTGCAATTTTGGCGATTCAAATGTAAAATGTAAATTAAGGTAAGCTCAAAATTATAATAAAATACGATTGTTTATTTGAATTTTTGTTTAACTTGTAACACAGATTTCTTCATATGCCTGCAATAAACCATCAAGATCCTCAAACTGTTGGCTTGAAAGCCATATTTAATACAGAAATAAAAACACAGGCATGTAAGTGCCTGTAATGTGACGGGGACGCTGCCAAAGGAGTGTGTGGATCTAAATGCAGGTTTATTCAGTATGGTCAGGCAAGCAACAACCACAATCAGGAGCAAACAGATGTATGCAAATCCAGAAACGTAGTCAGTGGATTGGTCAGTACAGGCAGGCAGCAGACTATATAAACAAACAAACAAACAAGGCGAGGGTCAAAAATATGGCAAAGCAAGGCAAGGAATGTTCACAAAACTGTTTACACAAGACTCAGCACTGAAGTGTGTGGGTGCTGTTTATGAAGTCCGTCTAATTAGTTCATGTTGGCCACAAGTGGAAATAAAAAAACTGCAGCCACGTTAATCGCGTTATTTTTTAACACGTTAAATATTTCAAATTAAGCGCTTGTGTTAACATGCTAATTTTGTCAGCACAACGGTGCATTTGTACTATTACAAACTCTCCTCCAGCCCAAACCTTTATGCTTATTTCCTAATAATCAACAATAATTTGTTCATTATTCGCTTTAAAATTGATAAACTAAACAGAAAGTAAGCTGTGCAAATATGCAGTGTATTGTTGGGTAAACTCTGGGTTTTTGACAGTGAGTACAAAAGATCTAAGTAAGAGAAGCATTTTTCGTAGTGTGTGTTTGTTGTCAGTTTGGTCCAAAGCTGCAGAATCCCCCATAAGGTCATGTGTGTGTGTGTTTGTGTGTGTCTGTTTGGGGGCTGGGTTTCTGACCTCCACAGGGAGCCCCATATGCCCAGTGTTCATCCCAATGTTCTGCTGTTTGATCTCCATGCTAATTTGCAGCAGCCCTGAGGGAGTGCACTCGAAAGCCGTCATCCATGCTGCAAGTGTCTTTATGAATGATTCACGCAGTGACCTAAATGCTTGCAGAACTGAATAACACTGAATACGCACACTGGGTAAAAAAACACGCCCACCTGATCCTGCTCCTCCTCGAACCCGACTGAAGCTCCCACATTAACACACACAATCTTTTTAATGCGTGCACAGATTATTGTGGAGAATCGTCTAAGAAAATGGAAGCTGTTTTGCATCTGATGATGATGATAATGAAGAGATTTTACTGGTTCTTGGAGGTAATCAGGACAGCATGCTTGCACTCAGCAGGATGGATGTATCAACCCAGGCTCATTGGAGATATGTGCTCAGAAATACATTGTTGAGAATCGACAAATATGTACCCTGGACTACGTCTTCTTGCAGTTTTTGTATTCTGTGTGGATGAAGTAGACACAACAGGTTACTGTGAGATTGGGTTTTGGGTTGGAGTAGGTGTAGACATTCATAAAACACAATAGGTTGTACTCCGTGTCGTACTCAAGTCCTACCCATTTGGGGGTCAAGTCCCACCCATTAAGAGTTCAAGTCCCACCCACTTAGAGTTAAAGTCCTACCCACTAGGAGCTTCTGTCCCACCCACTTTGATCTCAAGTCATACTCACTTGGATCTCAAGTCCCACCCACTTGTATCTCAAGCCCCACCCACTTTTATCTCAGGTCCCACCCACTTGTATCTTTATTTCACCCACTTGAAGCTCAAGTCTCACCCACTTGGAGCTCACGTCCTACCCACTTGGATCTCGTCACATTCAATTGGATCTCAAGTCCCTCCCACTTAGAGCTCAAGTCCCACCCGCTTGGTTCTCAAGTTCCACCCACTTAGAGCTTACATCCCACCCAATTGGGTCTCAAGTTGCACCCACTTGGAGCTTAAATTTCACCCACTTGGATCTCAAGTCCCACCCACTAAGAGCTCAAGTCCCACCCACTTAGAGCTGAAGTCTTACCCACTTGTATCTTAAGCCCAACCCACTTTTATTTCAAGTCTCACCCACTTGTATCTTAATCCCACCCACTTGGATCTCAAGTTCCACCCACTTAGAGCTTACATCCCATCCACTTGGATCTCAAGTCACACCCACTTGGAGTTGAAGTCCCACTCACTTGGAGCTCAAGTCCCACCCACTTGGAGCTCGTGTCCCACCCATTTGGAGCTCAAGTCCCACTCACTTGGAGCTCAAGTCCCACCCACTTGGAGCTCATGTCCCACCTATTTGGAGCTCAAGTCCCACCCACAGGCAATCACATATTTCTCGGTTCTCAAGTCCCACCCACTTGTAGCTCAAGTCCCACCCACTTGGAGCTCAAGTCCCACCCACAGGCAATCACATATTTCTCTGTTCTCAAGTCCCACCCACTTGTTGCTCAAGTCCCACCCACTTGTAGCTCAAGTCCCTCCCATTTGGAGCTTAAGTCCCACCCACATGCAAGCACATATTTCTTGGTTCTCAAGTCCCATTCAAGTTCCTCTGACTTGGATCTCAAGACCCATCCATTTGGAGGCAGCTGTGTACATATCTGTAGATGAACATAGGAGTTGACAGTGACAGAATTTAATTGACAAAAGCAGAGTTGACAATAACAGAGTTAATAATAACAGAGTTGAAGATAACAGAGTTGAAGAGAACAGAGTTTAATGATAACAGTTGACGAGAACAGAGTTGAGAGTAACAGAGTTGAAGATAACAGTTGATGATAACAGAGTTGAGAGTAACAGAGCTGAGAGTAACAGAGTTGACATTATTTGTGCCTTAGCTTATCACGGAGATGCAGAATGTACCCGCAGTCCTAGAATCCCCCACATACAGGTTTGATACGTGCAGTTTTGTAGAAGAGCTGCTGCTGGAGGACGTTTGGCCTGTGGAAGTGAATGGAGAGTCGGATGCATTAGTCATTAGTCATTCTCTGTGTTCAGCTCACTTTCACAGCGCTGGAAACTTTCCCAAACTGTGGTGTTTTATCTGTCTCAGAGGAGTCGCTCATCATCTTTCTCATTACCACAGCAAACTATACTGCACCTCTGGGTTCTACTGCTGCTCACACTATACAGGGCTTTTACCATGATTTACAAACAGCAATGTGTTCTTTTTTATTGCAATAAACTGATAATGAAATCAAAAGAATATAAGGTAACACTTTAGTTTAAGCCACAATTCATGCTATTAACTACTGGCTTATTTCCTGCATATTATTGGGATATTAGCAGTTTTTTAGTAGTTATAAAGTATTGTCTTATTTTATATCCCTAATACCCAATACCTGAACCCAACTGCTACCTTTCTAACTGATAATACGCAGATAATTAGCAGTTTATTGAACTACTAGTTTAAGTTAATGGTTTGTAATAGCATGAATTGTGACTTGAAATTATATAAGCATTATAAAATATTAATCAAACATTCAAATATAGAATAATAGGTCATATTTTATAATCAGGTTGCATTAGTTATTGTGAGTAATAACATTAACAATGGATGAACAATATATTTTTTATTACTGTTTTTATTCATCTTTGTTCATATTAGTCAATGGTACTAAAATATTAACAAGCATGAATTTAGATTTTAATAATGCATTAGTAAATGTTAACTAATGGAGCCTTGTTGTAAAGTTATATACACTCACCGGCCACTTTATTAGGTATACCTAAGTAGTTCCGGGTTGGACCCCCTTTTGCCTTCAGAACTGCCTTAACCCTTCGTGGCGTAGATTCAACAAGCTACTGGAAATATTCCTCAGAGATTTTGCTCCATATTGACATGATAGCATCACACAGTTGCTGCAGATTTGTCGGCTGCACATCCATGATGCCAATCTCCCATTCCACCACATCCCAAAGGTGCTCTATTGGATTGAGTTCTGGTGACTGTGGAGGCCATTTGAGTACAGTGAACTCATTGTCATGTTCAAGAAACCAGTCTGAGATGATTGGCGCTTTATGACATGGTGCGTTATCCTGCTGGAAGTAGCCATCAGAAGATGGAGACACTGTGCTCATAAAGGGATGGACATGGTCAGCAACAATACTTTGTGGCATTTACACAATGCTCAATTGGTGCTAATGGGCCCAAAGTGTGCCAAGAAAATCTCCCCCACACCATTACACCACCACCACCAGCCTGAACCGCTGATACAAGGCAGGATGGATCCATGCTTTCATGTTGTTGATGCCAAATTCTGACCCTACCATGTAAACCCTAGAGATGGTTGTGCGTAAAAAAAAATCCCTGTAGATCAGCAGTTTCTGAAATACTCAGACCAGCCCGTCTGGCACCAACAACCATGCCACGTTCAAAGTCACTTAAATCCCCTTTCTTCCCCATTCTGATGCTCAGTTTGAACTGCAGCAGATCCTCTTGATCATGTCTACATGTCTAAATGCATTGAGCTGCTGCTATGTGATTGTCTTATTATAAATTTGCGTTAACGAGCAGTTGGACAAGTGTACCTAATAAAGTGGCCGGTGAGTGTATTAATACACTGCTGTTTAAGTTTTGGTACTGTCTACAATTACCGCTTGATGCATTTGATCCAAAATAAAACTGTTATAATGTGAAATATTATTCCAATTTTAAATAACTGTTATCTGAATATGTTGTAAAATAATATTTGTTTGATTCACGGTCTTCAGTCACAGTCTTAATAGTAATTTAATTGAAAAATTGCACTTTTTCACCCAACGATTGGGGGTTTGTCCATATTTGACCCAATGTTTATGTTTTTAAGAGTGTAATAATGTTAAAAACAGTTGAGCTGCTTCATACATTTATGAAAATGATGATATATTGTTATACTTTGGATGTACAGAAAGGTTAAAAGAGCAGTAAATATGCATTATTATACTATATTCATTCATTTTCATTCGGCTTAGTCCCTTATTTATCAAGGGTCACCACAGCAGAATGAACCGCCAACTATACCGTTTTATGCAGCGGATGCCCTTCCCTAATGGGAAACACCCATACACACTCACATTCACACAGACACACATACACAGTGGCCAATTTTGTTTACCCAATTCCCCTATAGCACATGTGTTTGGACTGTGGGGGACACCAACACGGGGAGATCATGCAAACTCCACACAGAACCAGCAACCTTATTGCTGTGAGGCAACAGTGCTAACCACTGAGCCACCGTGGCGCCCCACATTATTATATACATTTGATTTTCTTCTATTATCTTATTGCAGTTAGCATTTATTTTAAGTAACAAAATGGTTTTGGTTGTCGCTAGCTGTAATAACCAGTCACAGTTTGTTTACTGTGTGGTTGACAAATGCTGATGACATTATTAAAATGAGCATTCATCAATATTCATTAATCCATTCTGTAAGACTTCAATTCCCACGGCTAGAAAGACAGAAACAAGAAACCGATTCCCCTCTCACAGCAGCGAACTCAGTGCCTATGCATATTTAATGCTAAATGTAAACACGATTGCGCTTGTGTGCATGCAAGCCGAGGGTATTTTGTATTCTATATGGTTTAAAGTGAACTGTAAAATCAATCATAAAGCACTCTCACAGTAGACAGTGCTGCGTTATGTAGAATCTGATGCTTTTATTTACGCCGGGCATCGACTCTGATGTTGTCGAGTTCATTCCCATGAGCCCCCTGGAGACTTTAAACAGTG
This sequence comes from Danio aesculapii, assembly GCF_903798145.1. Classification (NCBI taxonomy): domain Eukaryota; kingdom Metazoa; phylum Chordata; class Actinopteri; order Cypriniformes; family Danionidae; genus Danio; species Danio aesculapii. The sequence goes on along the minus strand of NC_079445.1, from coordinate 1,426,315 downwards.
TTTATGCTGCTCCGACCGCAATCGATTGTGTCTGTAATACAATATTTCTAAACATTGACTGATCTCATTACAGGATACTTCTCTCTGTTCTTTACTCACCGCTACAGTCTCTCTGGGGACGCTCGGCCCCTCGTTAACTTCACTTCATCATTATCAGCCTTGGTTTTCATGTTCAAGAAGGGAATTTGATTGTGTGCCGCTCATTGATTGCGGTCACGATAAACAATCAAACGTTCATCCTCGCTGATTATGGACACAGATCGATGCAGTGAAACGGTTAAAACACAACTGATCAATTTGATATCATGACCTAGTTTTATTGTCATTCGTTAACAAGTAAGAGCACACGAATGTGGCAAACAAAGCTCTTGACATTTTCCTGCACACCGTCAGCCTCTCATCTGCTTTCCTGAATGTCCTGCATGCTATTATTTCCGTTAATAATGTAATTGTGATTTCGCAATGGTTGTGCTGCCATTTAAAGACCCCCTATTATGCCTTATAAAAGGTCATAGTTTGTTTTGGGGGTCGCTTATAACAGGGTGATGCCTACAAGGTCCCAAAAATGCTAGTTGTCTTACATAGTGTACATTATATTTAGTCATTTAGCAGATGCTTTTATCCAAAGTGACTTACAATCAAGGCGGTATTCAGCGATTCAACAAGAACAGGCTGTACACATAAGAAGTGCTGATTATACTGTTTGTGCTCAGAGAATTAAGTGCTGGAGTAAGATGGAGTTTCCCAGTGATGGGTTGCAGCTGGAAGGGCATCCGCTGCGTAAAGGATATGCTGGATAAGTTGGCGGTTCATTGCACTGTGGCAACCCCAGATTAATAAAGGGATTAAGCCGAAAAGAAAATGAATGAATGAATGAATGAATAAGATGGAGTTTGTTTTTTTAGAGACACTTCAGAAATGGACATCAACAATGTGAACATTTTGGGTTTACTCGCTTCATTCGCATGTCAAATTCGCATGATGGCCAGGGCTTCTGTCTGCCTGATGACTCTAGTTTCATTGCTAAATGGCTAACATAGATTTTATTGAGAGAGTAGCTGTGCTCTGTGCTTTAGGAAGGTTGAAAACAGCGTGGATTCGTTCGGCGCCGTGTCTGAGTCCACTAGATGCTGATTTCAGAGGTGCACCCCGCTCTGTGAGTTCATCAACTCCTCCAGAGACTATATCTGCATGATGGAGGCTTTCAGCGGTGCTTCTGACTGAGCCGAGCCCAGTTTGATGAGCTGCTGTCCTGGGTTGGCAAGAGGATTCCCCCTCGGGACTCCAACAACAGGCGCTATGTCATAATCACGGCCCTACAAGAGCAAGCTTCTGATTGGTTAGCATGACATGAATGTCCACTAAAGTTCAGATTTTCCAACTTGAGTGATTCGTGAAATGCCCAAAACGCTCATTTCGTTTTCATTCACGCGGATCGCGTCATTCGTGCTGCCTCAATCGAACCGCAGGAAGTCTATTCACATCTTTGCGTTGACATGACATGTAAATCACTCGCCCTTGATGCTTCATCCACCTCTGGTGTGAACGCACCATAAGAAAGTGTCCAAATGTGCAAAACTGAGGCAAGTGTCGGTTTAACGTGTCAGAGAGATAAAAGAGTGTGTTTTCTACAGGTGGTTTGTCAAGCCCACTCACCTGTGTGAGGCACACTTCAGAAATGTACAGTGTATTATTTAGAGATATGGGGTGATTGTAAGAAAGTGTCTGCTGCAAGTGTGCAAAACGGGTGCAAGTGGATGTTAAAGTGTCAGAGAGATAAAAGAGTGTGTTTTCTACAGGTGGTTTGTCAAGCCCACTCACCTGTGTGAGGCACACTCAAAAATGCTTAATGTTTTTCTAGAGAAATAGAGTGATTTTAACACAGTGTCTGCGGCAAGTGTGCAAAACGGGTGCAAGTGGATGTGAAAGGGTCAGAGAGATGGAAGAGTGTGTTTTCTACAGGTGGTTTGACAAGCCCACTCACCTCAGAAATTTCACAACTCAGAAATGTACAATGTATTTTTTAGAGATATGGAGTGATTTTAAGAAAGTGTCTGGTGCAAAACTGGTGCAAATGTTGGTTAAAGTGTCATTAAGATGAAAGAGTGTGCTTTCTACAGGTGGTTTGTCAAGCCCACTCACCTGTGTGAGGCACACTTCAGAAATGTACAGTGTATTTTTTTGAAGATATGGAGTGATTGTAAGAAAATGTCTGGTGTAAAGGTGCCAAACGGGTGCAAGTGGATGTTAAAGTGTCAGAGAGATGGAAGAGTGTGTTTTCTACAGGTGGTTTATCAAGCCCACTCACCTGTGTGAGGCACACTTCAGAAATGTACAGTGTATTTTTTTAGAGATATGGAGTGATTGTAGGAAAATGTCTGGTGTAAAGGTGCAAAACTGGCGCAAGTGGATGTTAAAGTGTCATAAAGATGAAAGAGTGTGTTTTCTACTGGTGGTTTGTCAAGCCCACTCACCTGTGTGAGGCACACTTCAGAATTGCTTAATGTTTTGAGTTTGTTGTGTGGTGTGTTGGAGGGAGAGAATATGAATCCTGGTTTTGTTCACAGTGGTTCATTTATTCATTAATTTATGCACTTCCTTTTAACTAATTATCCCAACGACTCCTATATGGAGCGGGCGAGGTGATGTTTGGTCCAGACGTCACAACGATAAGGCTAAAGAACTGAATTCATGACGAATTGTTCAAATGGTGCAAATTTCTGTCTATTTTCATGTAAAAATATGATTTTTTTTTTGTAAAACACAAATTTCCAGTGATGGGTTGCGGCTAGAAGGGCATCCGCTGCTTAAAAACGTGCTGGATAAGTTGGCGGTTCATTCCCCTGTGGCGACCCCTGATTAATAAAGAGACTAAGCCGACAAGAAAATGAATGAATGAATGTCAAACACAAAGGCAATGTTTAGCTTCATGTTTAAGGAGGCGGAACCTTAACGCTTTAGATGAAGGGATTGGCTGTAATAATTGACTAATTAGCAAACGTGACTAATTTAAATTATCAATAACAACTACTAATATAAAATAAGAATAAGTGTTGTGCTTGAAAAGAAAGAGTTCAGGAACAACAAGTTGAAGGAACTTTACTTTTTATAATTTATTGATAATGCACGGTGGCGCAGTGGGTAGTGCGTTCGCCTCACAGAAGGTTCGAGCCTCAGCTAGGTCAGTAGGCGTTTCTGTGTGGAGTTTGCATGTTCTCCCCGTGATTGACGTGGGTTTCCTCCGGGGTGCTTCGTTTTCCCCCACAAGCCCAAACACATGCGCTATAGGTGAATTGAGTAAGCTAAATTGTCCGTAGTGTATGTGTGTGAATGGATGTGTATGGATGTTTGTCAGTGATGGGTTGCATCTGGAAGGGCATCCGCTGCATAAAACATAATGCTGGATTAGTTGGCGGTTCATTCCGCGGTGGCAACCCCAGATTAATAAATAAAATAAGCTGAAAAGAAAATGAATGAATGAAATTGGTCTTATATTTTCAGATTTGTCATAGTATATGTATTAAGTCCAGCACTTTTACCAGAAATCGACATATCAACCATTTGTTAAAGGCTGATATTTTAGAAATTATGGGATGTGTTGAAAACAATGCATTGAGTGTGTTAACTAGCGACATTAGGAGTTAAGAAACGCAATCCAAACGTTTTTTTTTTGGTTGGGTATTTAAAGGGTTAATAAATATATCTGTTTAATAAATCTGTTTTGTTTAAATGCACCAAACTACATTTCCTGGATAGAAATAGATAAAAATATTAATTTTTCATAATGTGTGTGCGTAATTATGCTGAGCACTGTATATGTAGAATCCAGATATGAACCTGCATGTCATGCAAGACAGAATACTTTTATATTGGCTTCTGCCGAACTTGCTATTGATTTATATTCTCGCAGTCTTAACAGCAGAGGAGCTGTTATGAAACATTCGAGCAGAGGGAAAACACCAGAGCTCCTGGATAATTCATGGGGTTTTTCCATGCGTATTTCTTGGTACGTTTCTAAAGCAAAGTGCACCGTGCATCTCCATCTGCTCCCGTGCATCGCTTTATAAATCCTCCAAAACAGCAGCATCATCACAGAGGGATTCCTGGTGTGTGTTGTGTGTTGCTGGCGTGTGATTGGCTCTCGTGGGTTTCCAGTGGCTCTGCGTGGCAACAGCATCCCCGTCCGCCCAGCAACCCCCCGTTAGTGATGCTGCGCCTCTAAAGGGTAACCATAGCGACGGCGCTCTGACCCCGCTCGTGCTTTTTTTCTTCCGCTGCAGCAACTAAAAGGCTTGACCTGGATTCTGCACCGCTGGTTTAGTAAGACGTGATCAGCTGACCTAATTTACAGCGTCTGGGTTCTGTCTTGGAGACACAGCAGCTGCCTTACATCTTTTTTATGAACTTTGCATGTTTGCGGTTATATAATGGCGTAGCGTTAATGTGCAGCTTGGTCGAGGATGATGTGCAGCGTAGTATTATAGAAGAGGTGCATTTTTCAGTCGGGCTGCACAATACACATCTGCAATAGTCGCATCGCAAGATATGCAATGTTGAGTCAGAATGATAGTTGACCAGGAGCTACAGAATTATATTTCAAGAGTTCACACTTAGCTGATGATTCATCAATAGCTTGTTTGGCATGCTGTCCCGGGAGAGAGCCCCGAGCTCAAGGGATCCTCGAGCCCAGGGCTTCCTCCTGTTTGCAGAGCGAGAGGGGAGCCTGAGCTCGGTGGATCTCAGAACTCCCCATCTGCAGTAGCTAAGGGAACACGTGAGGAAAAAAAGGGGGCTAGACAAATGCTTGATTGTTATGCATGATGTATATATTTGGATGGTGGGAGGAAACCGGAGAACCCGGGGAAAACCCACGCGGACACTGGGAGAACATACGAACTCCTCACAGAAACACCTACCGACCTGGCAGGACCAGGGCTGGCAGTGTTCTTGCTGTGAGGCTAACAGTGCTAACCACTGGGCCTCCGTGCTGCCCGATCTATAGTGAAGGAGGAGAATGGGGAGGAAGGGGGGTTTCTTCCAAACGAAGATAAAGTGGACTGAAGACTGTGGTTATTTATAGTAGCTTATGGCTCATATGATTGGATGATACTGATGAGACCGGCTGTGATAAATCATAAGCACGTGATCCTCTCGAAATTAGTTTATTAATAAACCTCACTTAATTACTGTATTTATACTGCATTTATATGATTTACGCAAAAATAAACAATGTTTTTCTCATGTAACATACAGTCCCAAATCAGGGGTTAATAATATTGACCTTAAAATGGCTTAAAAAAAACTAAACCTGCTTTTATTCTAGCCGAAATAAAACAAATAAGACTTTCTCCAGAAGAAAAAATATTATAGGAAATACTGTGAGAAATTCCTGAATCTGTTAAACATCATTTGGGAAATATTTGATATAATAATTCACAGGAGGGCGAATAATTTCGACTTGACTATATTTCAGTTGAGATAACATCAATACACTATATTAGTTTACATCCCTGAGCGTTCCCTCTGACAGAAGCAGGTGTAGTTGTCGTCATTTCGGTGTGGTTTTAGACGTGACAATAGGCAGAAACAGACACAGATAGAAGCTCTCATCGCTGCCCACGGTTCATCTGCATTTCTCCGGAGGTGTCAACTCTCTGTCTCAGCCAGACTGTGTAGGAGACGCTGCTGCTATTCCTGCTCCGTCTCCAGCACATCCACTGAGGCCTGACGGACATGGAGACTTTAGAACCTGTTCACAGCGAAGGACAAAACTTTAGGCTGCGTTAGGGCTGTGAAATATGACAATACACTGCAAAAAATGTACAGCGAAGGTAGGCATGTGCCGGTATCACATTTTCATGCTGCAATTAATTGATTGAGCTTTTATCACGGTATACGGTATTATCACGATATTTTACTAGAGAAACAGGTAAAAAAACACAAAAAACTTCAGTTTCCTCAACTTAGTAACTTTAATAACTTTTTAATTAACTAAAAGTACTTCAAACATTTAAATACAAATAAATATAAATAAAACAATACACAATATAAAAGTAAACTTGAGCAATTATATCAAAGTGAATGTGCAAAGGGAAACCGTCTTCGATCAGCAATCCCTCTGCATTTTTTTGGAACCCAAAATATTTCCAAGCCTCTGACTTTTTTTTTGAAGGGGGATAAATTGTCGGCAGCGTTCCTCCTTCCGCCATGCTTCTTCTTCGTGTGAGGATTAGAGAGCGGTGGCAGCGGCGGCGCGCACTGCGTGCACACAGTGCTTCTACATGCGGGGATTGTTTACATCAGAGTGCGCATCAGTTCTGCGCAGCATATACGCAGTGTTTCTTCAAGCGGTTGATGGAAAATAAGCTAAGGCCCGTTCTAAGAATATAAATTCGGATCTATTATTTTTCACGGTATTTTGAAGTGCCCGCTATAACAATATCGTGCATATTCATTACCGTGATTTATCGCATTACCGAATACCGGCACAAGCCTAAGCAAAGGACAGAAACTGTACATTAAGGCTGGGCAATATGTAGGGATGGGGCGATAACCGTTTTCAAGGTATACCACGGTTTGGAAAAGTTCAGTTTTTTCTGCTATAATGTTCCTAAGGTATGTGTACAACTTTTTATTTATGTTTGTTTGTTTTGTTTTTCAGGACATCAGTATTTCTAACAGAAAAGATATCCAAAGACGCCGTCTTAAATTGTAAACAACTGGTTTTGAAAGACAACAGAAGTCACTGATTCATTTAAATTATTTAGCCTGACATGTTTAGAGCTCCAGAATAAAATCTAAATCAAATATATAGTGTTCAAAGAGGAAAAGGTTTTATTTGTTTATTTATTTTCTTTACCTAGACATTTAAAAGCAGTAATCAGTAATCACAATACCGCAAAACTGTGAAACCGTGATATTTTTCTCCAAGGTTATCACACCATTAGACTCCTTTACAGGCCCACACCTAGCAATATGACAATACACTGCAAAAAACTCACAGTAAAGGACAGAAATGATATGCTGTGTTAGGACTGTGCAATATGACAATACACTGCAGCAAATTCATTTACAGCAAAGGACAAAAACTGTAGACCCTTTTCACCAGACTGGCGTGTGGATTTTGTGTCTTAATTTGGTCATAACTTTTTCTGTTTTAGCTAGTGGAATGATTTTTGGTGACAAATCTTATTTTGACACAGTTTTAAACAAACTCAACGATGCACTCCGGGTAAATTTACTACCTTTTTACCATATTAGGGATGAAAACATGCACTGAATTAAACTGCTGTAAAAATGCATCAGATTAATATTTTCTTCAATTTGTTTTGCACAAATCTGCTAATCAACCCCAGTCCTGATCAACTTATTTAGAAAATTACAGGATTTTAACTCTTTAATTGTTAAATTCATGAATAATGTCACTGATTTGGTGGAAAAAACACACAAAATGACGTATTTTCAATATAAAAAGTAATTGTGGACTGGATTTATTTGACCTTTTATCAAAGTCTTGGTCATGTGACACAACATAGCCTTTAATGCACTGTTTTGTGATTAATTTTCATTTTTTTCTCCCTAGATTACTGTTGGTGGTTGTTTTTGCCCTATTGACTTCTATTATAACTACATTATTTTATTACAAAGCCATGCCAGCATATAATCGCGCATTCTTGATTGTTGGTGGTTTTCCCTGTTGGGAAGAGGGACAATTTGTAATTTTTCCTGTCGATAAGCAGTTGACACCATTAACCCTTTAGATAGGCCTGTGCAAAAAAAGCTTAGTTTCTGGATTTTACATGAAGTATAACAGCAAATTAAAGTGTGTGTGTGTGTGTGTGTGTGTGTGTGTGTGTGTGTCTGAGTGTGTGAGACTGTGAGAGTGACCTTCACGCACTTACCTTGATGCGTCTGAGAAAATCTAAATATGCATCTCAGCTCTCAGAACTACATGGAGTAAACAAAAACAAAGACGGTGCATTTATGCACCATCAAATGTGGTTATAATGGAAGTCAATGGGGCAAAAACAGCCACCAACAGTAAATTATGGAGAAAAAAATGAAAATGAATCAAAAACAGTGCATTAAAGGCTATGTTGTTTCACATGTCCAAGACTGTGACTAAAAGGTTAAAAAATACAGTCCACAATTACTTTTTGTATTCAAAATATGTCATTTTGTGTGTTTTTTTTAACCAAATCAGTGACATAATTCATGAATTTGGCAAATGAAGAGTTAAAATCTGGTAATTTTCTAAACAAGTTAGTAGTTTTGATCAGGACTGAGGTTGATTTATGCAAAAAAAAAAATTTAATTAATTATTTTTACAGCAGTTTAATTTAGAGGTGGTAAATTTGAACAGTGCACAAGGGTTAAAGATGTATTCCTGTGTGTGATTGGGGCCTTACTCAGAGTAGATGCAGACGTGTGTTTGGTTTTACACAGAGGAATCAGTGTCTGTGTGTGTCTGCGAGATGGACGTGTGTTAATCTGAAGTTCATCGGCTGTCAGTGAAGCGTGCAGCAGTCGGTGTGAGTGAATCTGAGCTGACGTGATTTCCCAGGGTGATTGAGGACTGCCGTTTAACACAGTCAATACTTTGAGACAGACGGAATGCAATGCTAATATGATAAAATGCATGAGAGGATGAATCAGTTTTCATTTTTTTGGTTGGACTAACAAATTAGAAAGACCTATTATCCCTTTAACAACATAAAATAAGTCTCTGGTGAGTGTGTAGTGAAGTTTCAGCACAAATGACCACACAGATAATGTTCTCTAACTCTCTGAAACTGACCCTTTTAGGCTTTGATTCTAATTGTGGTGTTTTGGTGACTGTCGCTTTAAATTCAAATGAGATCGTGCACTTTTAATAAGAAGGCGGAGCTACAAATGCCTATGCATCAGCATGGTGGCAGATTTAAAACAGGACTAGTGTTTTCAGTGTGAGTCAGGTTTGTATGTGTGCTTCATTGTGAGTGGCTATGTTTCCATCCACCTATTTTTAGACATGCGCATAAAAATACAGTTGATGGAGACACCAAGATGCGCATAACTGAGTAGGAGAAACTTATAATTCAAGAGTTCACACTTAGCTGATTATAAAGCTTGTTTGGCATGCTGTCCCGGGAGAGAGCCCTGAGCTCATCAGATCCTTGAGCCCGGGGCTCCCTCTCGTTTGCAAGGCGAGAGGGGAGTTTGAGCTCAGGTAGATCTGGAGAACTCCCCTGCTGTAGTAGCTAATGAACAGATAGTGATTGCTCTTAAGAGATAACTACTTACTCGGAGCACGTCTGGGTGCTGATTTGGATTAGTCAGTTAACTTAAGTTGCATGTTTTTGGACTGTGGGAGGAAACCGGGGAACCTAGGGGAAATCCACGTGAGTGCGGGGAGAAAGTGTAAACTCTGTATAGAAATGTCAGCTGGCTTGGTAAGGACTAGGACCAGTGACGATCTTGCTGTGAGGCAACAGTGCTAACCACTGGGCCACCATGTCACCCATCTAGGAAAGGAGGAGGAGTAGGGGTGGAAGGGGGGATTCTTCAAAACCAAGATGGCTGTCATATGGAACTATTTATAGTGGCTTAGGAGTCGTCTGATTGGTGAATCATAAATTGGATAATGCGGGACCGGCCGCAAGCAATCATAAGCACGTGATCCTCTCGAAATTAGTTTATTCGACTTCACTTCGATAAGAAAAGATGCGCATAAACTATGATGACAACACTTTTACCAAACAAATTCCAGCATGTGCATTAAAAAAAGTCATGTGATTTTCTTATAAGAGATCATGTGACGATAAAAATGTATGTGAATGGACAAACCAGCCGGCTGAGCATGCTGTAAAACATCTGAAATGCAGTTTTGGTCATTCTAAAACGCCTTAACCATTTCATCTTTAATGCTATTAGGCCTAGATCATTAATTATCTCCAGAATCAAGAGCGTCTCCACGTCTCATGCCTTCAAACGCCACCATGCATTCATTGCATGTCGGCATACTGTCTTCTGAGGCGCGAGTCATTTATTAAATAAAGAAAAGATTCACGCTTCTCCCACCGCAGCAGATTACATTTTTAGTTTTGATAGTCGGCGCCAGATAATCAGGAAGTGACGACTTTGTTCTCTATTTGATGGAAACGTTGCTTTATTTGCTCATCTTTTATGCGCTATTCCTGTTTTAATTAGCATCTTTGCATGGAAACACAGCAAGTGTGTGCTTCATGCTTCTGTCAGTCTATGTCGATCCTGTCGCTGCTCATCTAAAACTCCACATCTAGAATCCTCTTAGTCTATGCTGACATTATCTTCAGCAGCTCAAACACTCTAATGGCTAACGGACAGACAGCTGCTTCTCACTTAGGGCTGCTGTTTATGCTAATGAGATGGAGAGATGGGCACTAGTGGGCGTGGCTTTCCCCTTAGGGAGATTGTCAATCAAAGTGTTGCTTTATTAAGTATGAGTTTTATCATTAGAAGCTGGTTATATTTACACAACCACTTATAAAAGGGATTTTCGCATAATAGCTCCTCTTTAAGATGGTCAGATGTGCATTGGTTTTCTTTTCTTCTGAATCAAAGCCATGTTTTTCCTCAGGGGAGGTGACCCATATGCTGTTCCACCTTGGTAAACAAATCATGTTGGTGCAGTAAATGCCCACCCATGTATCCAGAGATCTGCCAGAGGTTTACTGCAGACACCATTCGCTCCCCATGGAGAATCAGTGTCTCCTACAGGCCTCTTTAGCAGCTGTTGTGAACATCCGGCTCAGCTGGTTTGATGTCCAGTGGACAGCACTAAACACTGGTGTGAACCCAGCCCAGAATGCTGTGTGGCGCAGTCATTTACACCCAGATAACCTGTTTAAATGCAAAGCCTTCAACCGATGGGGTATATGCATGGGGACTTTTAATTTTGTATAAGTCCACTTATATAGGCGCTTCTACTGAACTTCACAGTCTCTTTGTGGATATGTACCCCTGTCTACATTTCTGGAGAGCGCGAATTATGCAGCCAGAGGTGCATCTGGCTGCATTTCGGCCTCTAAATGAACTCTACGGAGCGGTATGATGCCGCCGCCGGCTTCTGTTTCTGTTCGCGCTACTTTCTCTGATCAGTATCTTAATAATATTAATAATTAATATAATTCCTCCAGCTGTGTACTGTAGTGTTTCCCTTCATTAACACATTTCTCATTCTCTCTGTGTGTTTTGTTGCTGTAGATGTGATGGATCAGCACAGAGCGCTTCATTCTGGATGTCTGGTGTCCGGGGTCCGAACGCCGCCCATCCGCCGCAACAGTAAGCTGGCCAGCCTGGGGCGCATCTTCAAACCCTGGAAGTGGAGGAAAAAGAAAAACGAGAAGCTCAGGCAGGGCTCCACGGGTCAGTTTACGTCACACAACGTAACCCCTTAAATATCGCTCACAGTTATTATTAATTTTCCTTCGGCTTAGTCCCTGATTATTCGCCACAGCGGAATGAATCGCCAACTATTCCAGCACATGTTTTACACAGCGGATGCCCTTTCATCCGCAAGTTGCCATTTCTGTGTGGAGTCTGCATGTTCTCCTCATGTTGGCGTGGGTTTCCTCCGGGTGCTCTGGTCTCCCTCACAGTCCAAACACATGCGCTATAGGGCGGGGTTTCTCAAGCACGTTCCTGTAGGACCACCAACACGACATGTTTTGGATGTCTCCTTTCACTGTCACACCCATTACAGGTCTTTCACTCTGTGCTAATGAGCTGAAGATCTGAATCAGCTATGTTTGGTTATGGAGACATTGAAAATGTGCAGAGCTGGTGGTCCTCCAGGAACGTGGTTGAGAAACACTGCTATAGGGGAATTGATTAACATAATTGCCCGTAGTGTATGAGTGTATTGGTAATTACAGTACTGGGTTGCGGCTGGAAAGGCATCCGCTGTGTAAAACATAAGCTGGAATAGTTGGTGGTTCATTCCGCTGTGGCGACCTCTGAAACAGAGACTAAGGAAAATGAATGAATGAATGATTATTAGTATCTCTCCAGCTCAATTGGTGTAGAGACTGAAGCGTTTGTGTTCTCTGACGTCTGTATTTTCCTGATGGCATCCGCAGCGCTGGAGAGGAAAGTGTCCAGCAGGCAGAATCATGAGGATCCTGTGAGGAAAGGCCTGGCGGAGGCTGGCATGGGTGAGAAACGGCCACATCACACTTCACACTGCGCCAACACTGTTCACCAGCAGCGCACATGCAGAACTCTACTGCTGGATAAACATACAGCTGAAGTCAGAATTATACGCCCCCCCTGAATATTTTTCCCCCAATTTCAGTTTAACAGAGAGCAGATTTCTCCAACACACTTCTAAATATAATAGTTTTAATAAATCATTTCTAATAACTGATTTATTTCATCTTTGCCATGAAGACAGCACATAATATTAGACTAGATCAAGATACTAGAATTCAAAAATTCACAGGACTAATAATTTTGACTTTAACTGTATGCTGATATTAAATAATTCAATATATTTACATTTACATTTACATGTAGTCATTTAGCAGACGCTTTTATCCAAGGTGACTTACAAATGAGGACAAGGAAGCAATTTACACAACTATAAGAGCAGCAGTGAACAAGTGCTGTAGACAAGTTTCAGGTGTGTAAAGTCTAAGAAGCAAAAGCAATAGTAATGTAAGCTTTTTTTGAGAGAGAGAGAGAGAGAGAGAGAGAGAGAGAGTACAGTTAGTGGTATAGCCAGAGAGGCAGTTACAGATTAGGAAGGAAAGTGGAGACTAAACAGTTGAGTTTTTAGTCGTTTCTTGAAGACAGCAAGTGACTCTGCTGTTCTGATGTAGTTAGGGAGTTCATTCCACCAACTGGGCAGATTGAATGTGAGAGTTCGGGAAAGTGATTTCTTCCCTCTTCGGGATGGAACCACGAGGCGACGTTCATTCACAGAACGCAAGTTTCTGGAGGGCACATATATCTGCAGAAGTGAGAGCAGATACGAAGGAGCAGAGCCAGAGGTCGCTTTGTAAGCAAACATCAGAGCTTTGAATTTGATGCGAGCAGCAACTGGCAGCCAGTGCAAACGGGTGAGTAGCGGAGTGACATGTGCTCTTTTGGGTTCATCAAAGACCACTCGTGCTGCTGCGTTCTGAAGCAGCTGAAGAGGTTTGATAGAGTTAGCTGGAAGCCCGGCTAGTAGAGAGTTGCAATAATCCAGTTTGGAGAGGACAAGAGCTTGAACAGTGAGTTGAGCTGTGTGTTCAGATAGGAAGGGTCGGACCTTTCTGATGTTACAGAGTGCGAATCTGCAAGATCGAGCAGTTCTCGAAATGTGCTCAGAGAAGTTTAGTTAGTCATCATATATGATGATGAAGATGCACAATATTGATATCGTGAGCACTTTAAAATACCTTGAATACCTTTTTATCATAGCTTAATTTTTTTTATCCACATAAGTTTTCATTTTAATTGTCATATGTTAATCTGGCCTATGACATTGAGAATTCTATGGAGACCCGGAAGGGACGTGGTGGTGGGGAAAAAAATTGGTGGAAGAAAAAAACCCCCCAGAGTGATAGGAAAACATATATTTAAGATTTTTTGTGTTCCCTCCCAAAGATGTCTTGCGTAATCTCTCAAAACTGTTCCTCCACAAACACTTCCTGTTCACTTCATTCATGTAAACCCTCTCGTTTTTGACGAAATTCTCCCGTATTTTACCCTTCTATCCCACTATCATCCTATCATTAAGTATTTTCCCATATTTCTGATATATTTTTAATCTTGTAAGCACGCTGAAATTAATATTAAAATGTCTGCTTTCACTTTCTTTACATTAAAGTTGTACGTCAATCGTCGCCTCTCATATGCAACCTCTGAACCAGTGAATGCATGTATAAGCGCTGACTGACAGACGCGCTCCGTACAATAAACTGATCCCAGATCAGCTTCTCTACATGCCATTAACAGAGGAGCCATTTACAGTAGCCGCGTTTCCACTATCGCGCCTAAAGCGAGCGAGCCAGGGCGAGCCAAGGCCAGTCGCGTTTCCACTATCACTTCCGGGGCGTAATCGGGCCAAAGCGGGGCTTCCTTGGGGCCAGCGTCCGGCCTTTTTCGGCCCGCCGAATACCTTGGGCCAAGGAGGGCCAACTGGGGCTTCGGGGCGGGGTTACGTACAAAGGCGGAGCTTTCCTGTCAGGTAAAGAGGAGACAAGATGCTTTCTTCCCTTACATTTGTTTTGCTATCACGCTTGATCAACTCACTAAGAAGAAGAAAAAATGGATAGCAGACAGTACTGGTCAGTTGAGGACACCAATGCCACCGAACTCGAATGTCCTTATCCAGGGATCGCTGTCTGGCCTTACACCAACAGACCACAAACAGTAAAAAAGCAATCGCTTCGGTGTTCTCCATCTTCCAGCTCTCGTAGTGCTGCCAGGTTGTGTTTGTGGTTATAATTTGAGTTTTTTGTTCCCGCTGAAGTGGGCGGGTTGTGTGACGGGTTGTGTGACGTTTGATTCGGGGGACGAGCAACTAGCCCGACAGTGGAAACGCGACATGATTTCGGCCTCATTTCTCAACCTCCCGGGCTATTGGCTCGGCCTGGCCCGATTAAAGCCCTGGCTCGCACTGGCCCGATAGTGGAAATGCGTTTCCCAACCCTTTTCCTGAAGGCACACCTACAGTACACATCCTCAACCTCTTCCCATTCAAACACACCCGAATCAACTCATCAGAACATTAGAAGAGACTCCAAAACCTGAAGTGAATGGGTCAGATAAGGGAGACATCCAAAATACTGTTGGTGTGCTTCTGAAAACATGGTTGGGAAACACTGGATTAATGTACGCTGTCTCTTGTTGTGAAATAAATAAATGAGCATAAATGGCAATAAGAGATTACTGAGGGCTGCGTATCTTCGTGTGCTCAGACTCTGCTGTGGCCTGCGGAGGGAGCATTGACCAGCCGGGAAGCCCAGCGATGGAGGACTCAGACGGGGACGAGCCGGAGGATGAGCCCATGGCGCCGCTGGCCTCCAACACAGAGGATCTGGGATCTGATGAGGACAATCTGTCTACAGGTCAGCACCTGAAAACATGCTGATGCAGAGGATGAATATTATTACTGTTATACAGCAGAGGGCGATGTTACCATATTATTCTGATCATCGCTTTAAATCTGTAAACTCACAAACTATTTAAAGGGATAGTACACCAAAAAATGTCATTCTGTCATCGTTTACTAACCTGTTTGAGTTTCTTTCTTCTGTTGAACACAGATGAAGATATTTTGAAGAATGATGAAAACCTACTATCTGTTTCCTACATACTATAGAAGTCAATGGTTTCAGGTTTTCAGCATTTTTCAAATATCTTCTTTTGTGTGTGTTCAACAGAGTATAGTGCTGTTAGGATGCATGTTATATTGTGATACAGTAGAGGGCGCTGTTATGCTGTTATTCTGATCACCGCTTTCATCAAATTCACCAAACATCTTACTTAGAGGGATGATTCACCCCCCCCCCCCCCAAATTAATCTGTCATCATTTACCTGTTCAAGTTTCTTTCAGAAGATATTTTGAAGAATGTTGAAAACCTGTAACCATTGACTTCCATAGTATTTCCTACTATGTAAGTCAATACTTTCAGGTTTCAGCATTCATAACAATATCTTCTCTTGTGTTCAACAGCATAAAGAAACTCAAACAGATTTATAACCTCTTGAGGTTGAGTTAATGAGTCAATTAAGATTTTTTGGGTGAACTATTAAACCAAAATAATTCAAATTCTAACCTTACAAACCACATATCAATTGAAAGATCATTAATTCACCCTGTATAAATGTGGTAAAGGGTCACATATATCCATTATATCATCAGTAACACAACAGATGTATGTTGCACAGTACTGTACATGTTCATCTTGTTCAAAATTAACAACACATCGAGGTGAAAAAAAGACAAATCCGTTGATTCACCACAAGGGGGAGACAGAGATTACAGATCTCCTTGTTCGGTCTGCGTTTCAGTGCGAGATGCAGCGGAGATGACTGAAACAGAGGCAGACCTCGGGCACAGCGAGGATGAAGACGGATCCGCTGTGGACGCTGTCAGGCCCCCGGAGGCCCCTGAGAGCCCAGAGGAGAAACAGCAGGAGCCGGCGCCCAGAGAAACACACACTCCTCCAGCCAAACTCCCTGTGAAGCTGCTCACACGCCTGGGCAGCCTGGACGGTCAGTGTCAGGTCATCAGACGTGAGTGCCATAAAGCCATTTATGGTCAATATTATTAGCCCCCTTCAGCAATATTAGTTTTGGATTGTCTCCAGAACAAACCACTGTTATACAATAACTTGCCTAATTACCCTAACTTTACCCTAATTATCCTAGTGAAGCCTTTAAATGTCACTTTAAGCTGTATAGAAGTGTCTTGAAGAATATCTAGTGAAATATTATGTGCTGTCATCATGGCAAAGAGTAATCAGTGATTAGAAATGAGTTATTAAAACTATTATGATTAAAAATCTTCTCTCCGTTAATCAGATATTGGTGAAAAACTATACAGGGGAGGGCGAAAAAATCTGACTTCAAGTGTAAATCTAATCTCTGAATGAAACATAACTCACATTTAAAATCTTCTTCAGGTACTCACTCTCATCAGAGCCGTCCCGCTCCAGCCACTCTGCCCAGGAACTTCACGCTCCCCAAAGACGCCCTCCGGGGCCGGATGTCCACCCCGACGGGCTCTCCTCATCTGGGGCTCCTGCACCCTCAGCTGCCCCCGAGCTGCATCATAGAGGAGCTGCACCGCGCGCTGGCCACCAAACACCGGCAGGACAGGTCAGACACGCTGATTCTGTCTACATTTACTCTGCTCTACGGGACACAAATCCCTCTGTGTGAGCCTTGACCACAAGTCATAAGTGTTTTATACAGCATATACAGCTGTCTAAATATGAGCTATTACAACGTTATGGATGTGACATTTGCAGTAAAAACTCAAAGCATAAATTCATAGAATGAATATACAGAAACATCTGTTTATATTTTCCAAAATTACTAACCACAGAGTTAAGGGATCAGAAAAAATCAATCAGGAAACATGTTTAATAGTTTAACTGAGGGAAATAAACATGTGTTCAAGAGTTCACACTTAGCTGATGATTGATTATAAAGCTTGTTTGGTATGCTGTCCCGGGAGAGAGCCCTGAGCTCATCAGATCCGAGAGGGGAGTTTGAGCTCAGGTAGATCTGGAGAACTCCCCTGCTGTAGTAGCTAATGAACAGATAGTGATTGCTCTTAAGAGATAAATAGGCCCATTCGGAATCTGCGCACACAGAATTCCGCAGATTTTCCATAGATTTTTGCAGAATTCCGCAGATTTTTCACGGATTTTCCACGGATTTTCCACAGAATTCCGCAGATTTTCTAAAGATTTCCGGCAGAATTCTGCAGATTTTCCACAGAATTCCACAAATTTTCCACAGATTTCCGGCAGAATTCTGCAGATTTTCCACAGATTTTCGCAGAATTACGCAGATTTTACACGGATTTTACATGGATTTTCCGCAGAATTACGCAGATGTTCTACAGATTTCCACAGAATTCTGCAGATTTTCCACAGATTTCCACAGAATTCCACAGATTTTCTACAGATTTCCACAGAATTCCGCAGATTTTCCACAGATTTCCGCAGAATTCCGCAGATTCTCTACAGATTTTCACAGAATTCCGCAGATTTTCAACAGATTTCCACAGATTTCTGCAGAATTCCACAGATTTTCCACAGATTTTCACAGAATTCCGCAGATTTTACACAGATTTTCTGCAGAATTCCGCAGATTTTCAACAGATTTCCACAGATTTCTGCAGAATTCTACAATTTTTCGCAGAATTCCGCAGATTTTCCACAGATTTCCACAGATTTCCGCAGATTTCCGCAGATTTTTAGCAAGACTGATGTCATATGTTAATGAGGGAGAGATAGTCACTAGTGGGCGGGGCTTTCCCCCTCTGATTACACTTACAAAGGGAGAATGTCAATCAGAGGATTATAAACAATACAGTTAATTGATGTTTACCATTAGAAGCTGGTTATATTCACACACTGCTGCCACACATCTCATTTTTTCACCAATAATTCATGCACTTCTCTTTGTCTGATGTAGTTTTCACAGTAAGGAGATCCGCAGTTCCCCGAAGCGGCGCTCCGACGGTCGTCTGTCCCGCACGGCCAGCACTGAGAATGAACAGAGCGGAGAAGCGGAGAACAAGAAGGAGGCCGAAGAAAACAAGGAGAACATGCGTCTGGATGAGATCTACAGCGACCAGGACAGCTGGAACGAGTCCGTCATCTCTGGTGTGTTTCTCCGACTGTGTTTTAGATCAATATTAATCTTGGATACGGCGGCCCGAGAGAGCTCAACGTGCTGCAACTTAAAAAAACACATGCAATTACAAACAACGCCAGCAAATTAGGAAAAGATCCTCATCGGTTTGACAGCAAATCCTCACAATGCAAACACAATAAATGAAAACATGCTGCATTTTCTCACAACACATGCAAGAAGCATGGAAATGTTGAAGGGGACCCTAGAACGTGACGGACTCGGCTATTCAGGATATGGTTATTAAGGCTAAAGCTATACAAAAGATAAGGTAATACTGTAATCATGATGTTAAAATAAACAAAAATCACCTACAACTGCACTGAGCAATAGTCACGGCACAATAAACAAATTCCAGCTGCGTCCGTCACAATTTTTCGTCCCCTTGAAACATTTCTGTTTAGTTTGTTTGTTGCTTAGTTTTAAAAATAAAAGAATCATGATGCATTAATGAATCGATTTGATGAATCTCCCATGTGTGCTTGCGTTTTCCAGGTACACTTCCACGGCGGATAAGAAAAGAGCTTCTGGCAGTAAAGCTGCGTAACCGACCCAGTAAACAGGAGCTGGAGGACAGAAACATCTTCCCTGTGCGCAGCGATCAGGAGCGGCAGGAGATCCGCCAGCAGATCGAGATGAAGCTCGCCAAGTGAGTCTCTTTGTTCAGTGTACTGACTTAAAGGGCACCTATTGTGCAAAAATCACTTTAAACTCATCAGCAGCGTGTGAATATAACCAGCCTCTAATAGTAAAAATGCATTAATTACATTGGTTCTAATCAGACTTGGTTAAAACAGTCTGCAGAAACACTTTGATCGACATTCTCCCTTTGTACGTGCCATCAGAGGGGGAAAGCCCCGCCCACTAGTGACCATCTTTCCCTCATTAGCATATGACATTAGTCTTGTTTTTAAATCTGCCACTATGCTGACACATATCAGTTATAGCTCCGCCCTCTTCTGAAAAGAGCACAATCTCATTTGAATTTAAAGTGACAGTCACCAAAATGAGCCTCAAAGGGTCAGTTTCAGAGGGTTAGAAAACATTATAAAATATTATTTGAAGGGATTTGCTCAAAATATACTTCTATGTAGTTCAACTTAATGGTTCCCAATGGCTTTGCTTATAAAGCAAATTTTCAGTTCTGTATTGTGTGGTAATGTATTATAATTTCAGTTGAAAATACCATACAGATAATATTTTGTAACTCTCTGAAACTGACCCTTTCAGGCTTTGATCTTAATTATGCCGTTTTGGAGACTGTCGCTTTAAATTTAAATGAGATTGTGTTCTTTTCAAAAAAGGGCGGAGCTACAAACACCTGTGCCTCACCACTGTGGCAGATTCACAAGCAAGACTGATGTCATATGTTAATGAGGGAGAGATGTGCACTAGTGGGCGGGGCTTTCCCCCTCTGATGACACGTACAAAGGGAGAATGTCAATCAAAGATTATAAACAATACAGTTAATTCATGTTTACCGTTAGCGCTGGTTATATTCACACACTGCTGCCACACAACTGTGTTTAAACCCCTTAGAAAGGTAATTTTTGCATAATAGGCCTCCTTTAATACTGGATTTTGAATTTGTCTGATTGAGCTTTGTTTTTGCTGCTGAGCATCAGTTTGAAGGAATAGTTCGCCTCAAAAATGTCAGCAAATTTCATTGGCAGTCACTTTTCTAGGATTGTTATGTTGCATTATGGGATACCGGTGAGTGATTTGTGCTTTGGTTCAGATGTCCGTTTAGATCAGGTCACAGGCCGGTTTTGAGGAGGCGTTCAGTGTGTAGCTGTGACACATACTTAACGAGGCAGTTCACCCAAAATATAATCCGACATCATTTCCTCATCCTCAACTCGTCACAACTCTGATTGAGTTTCTTCCAGGGCTGGAGTGGGACTCCTTTTCATCCCTGGAGTTTTACGCCTTAGACCGGCCCACCTCAGTCAATGACTGACTAAATAAAAATAATGTCATTTCCAATTCAGTTCCTAATGACACTCTCACGTCTTTTTCAAGGACACGGCTGCTTCAGAACTACACATGTTTTTCATAAATATGAGAAGATTAAAGGGTGGCTAAATCTCCAACACTATTCTTTAAAACACCACAATGTCCTTTCCTGCAATATCTGAATATATATTCTGTGCAAAATTCTTAATATATATTCAGTCCTTTGTAACGGTGGTCACACAAAAAATAAAAATAAAATATGTACACCTACATAAGTAACCCACACAGTAATATGTCTGAACACTAAAAATAAATTACTCAAGTGAGGTTCGAACCAGGGGCGTCGCTAGACCCAATTCACTGGGGCACGTGCCCCAGTAAAAATCTCCAGTGCCCCAGTAAATGCATTGAAATATGATTTACCTCATATGCAAGTGTATTTATTAAGAGTGGTAATCCCGAAATAAAGACGTTATTCTCTATGTGCAACTGAACCAACGCTGGTGAAAGCAATGTAGTTTACTCATAAAGCAAACTGACGCATCTCCGCGTCCGCGCAGAGAACCCGCGCGCCTCTCGCACGGCTGCTAGTCCCGGTAGTTAACATGCGCACCAAAAAAGTAGGCTACTTACTTGTCACGTGCCGCTCAAGCGTTGTAAAACCGGGGTAATGACCTTTTTTGATTAGCCAGTCGACAAAACTAAAGTTTAAACATTTTTCTAAACACTCCAATTGTGTCTAAACATTTTTTTTCTCTTACATTTAAGATTATTTAGAATAATAATTGTATAATAAGAAGAATACTTTTATTTAAAATAAATATTTATTAAAAAATATATAGTGTGTGTGTGTGTATATATATATATATATATATATATATATATATATATATATATATATATATATATATATATATATATATATATATATATATATATACACACACACACACTATATATATATATTTTTTTTAATAAATATTTATTATATATTTTATATTATATTATAATAATGGGTTGATTGGTGGGTTGGTGGTGCCCCAGTAGAGCTTTATGTCTAGCAACGCCCCTGGTTCGAACTCTGGTTGGCAGTGTCGTAACACAACGTGCTGACCACTGGACCACAATAGCACTGTTATGCAAGTGCGATTGGAAGAAAAAAGTATTGTCATCTGCAAGACTCTTTTAACCACAGTATTACTGTCTATTGATGGCTTAGTCTTTTGTCCCCTTTTCAGATTTCTGATCAAGTTATGTCAGATTATTAATGTAGTGAATCATCTGATTTTCATTAAGCAGGTGTAAAATTCATTAATATTAATTATTACAATTCTTATATTCACTAAGGTGCCGCTGTTTGGGGTTGAATGATAGTTAAGTCATCATTAACCTGCAGGCTGCATTTTACTCACGAGGATGCGAGTAAATAAATAAATAATGCGGCAAAATAATGAATAAAATCAGTGAGGCTGTGGTCAAATAAATAAATAAATGAAAAAAGTGTGACTGCTGAGACTGCAAGCAGCTAGGGACACCAGCCCTCGCGGCCAAAAAAAAAGACCGGCCCACTGGGAATTCTCCCGGTCCTCCAGATTAGCCAATCCGGGCCTGGTTTCTTCTATTGAAGACAAAGGAAAATATAATAAAGAATGGCGGGAAAAACATGTAATGACGGCCATTGTATGTTTTGTTACCAGTCAGTGAATGACTGCTTTTTTTATAGAGGTGGCATGGGGTGGCTCAGTGGTTAGCACTGTGGCCTCACAGCAAGAAGGTCACTGATTCAAGTCCCGGCTGTGCCAGTTGGTGTTTCTGTGTGGAGTTTGCATGTTCTCCCCGTGTTGGCGTGGGTTTCCTCCTGGTGCTCCGGTTTTCCTCACAGTTCAAACACATGCGCTATAGGGGAATTGCTGAACTAAATTGTCCGTAGTGTATAAGTGTGTGTGTGTGAATGAGTGTGTATGGGTGTTTTACAGTACTGGGTTGTGGCAGGAATGGTATCCGCAGCATTAAACATATGTTGGAATAGTTGGCGGTTCATTCCACACTGAAGGAAAATGATTGAATGAATGCTACCAGTATACTATACTACAACCAGTAGGGGGAGCTACAGCCTTTATTTCTGTTTCTGTGAAGCTAAAGCTACACTAATAACTGCAAGCTGCTTTACTGTGATGATTGGGTTTAGATGGATTTCATGACAGCAGACGCTTTTTATTTAAATGTTAAGCCTTCTGAACTAGCTGTAAATATGTTTAACGGTAGTTTTGTAGAGTTTTTGCCCCATTTCTCTTAATGCAATGCTTTAGAGCAGTGTTTCCCAATCGTGTTGCTGAAGGCACACCAACAGTACACATTTTCAACCTCTCCCTAATCAAACGCACCTGAATCAAAATATCAGAACATTAGAAGAGACTCAAAAACCTGAAATGAATGGGTGAGATAAGGGAGACATCCAAAATATGTACTGTTGGTGTGCCTCCAGGAACAGGGTTGGGAAACACGGCTTTAGAGAATAACAAAGATGCATTTCCGCTTTCAGATCATGGTTCATAAGCGCATGAAAAAAAGAGTGTGCTCCTCATAAGAAGGCCTTTGTTTGTCATTTATAGCTGTTTAAGTCATTAGCTGGTTATGCCTCCTCAGTGACGCGCTAATAAAGCACAGTTTCAGCTAATGTCCTCTCGGCTCCGCTGTATTTCTGCTCAGCTGTGATTATCAGTGAACTAATGAAATATTAATGGGGAACATTGTGTTTGATCCCAGTGGATGTAAATAACTGCAGCGAGATTGTGGTCTAATGGAGGCTTCTGCACAATCTATTATGTAAAATTGTGCTGTACTGTCTGCTCCCATTAACATTAACCCAGCAAACCCAAACGTCTCCTGAGCTTCACAGTTCAGCTCGCACGTCCTCAGATGCGAGGATAGATCCTAATGTTGCTGGAGACGAAATAATAAAACACACACCGCAATATCTCTAGGGTTTATCTTTGCAGTTGTTGGGGTGTTGCGCTGGGTTTTTAGCATGCAGCCTCTTTGTTTGTGTTTAGTTACTCTTGAGTGTTTTGGGGTTGTTAGATGATGCTTTGGTTTTACTGGATACAGTGTGTATAATGTTGTTCATCATCATAATTAGAGCGCTAATTAGTCGTTTTTACTTATTAAATTCAATTAAGGTAGCACTTTACAATAAGGTTTGATTAGTCATTCGTCTAACTATGGGTGTTACGGTTGCACAGTGGGTAGTGCTGTCGCCTCACAGCAAGAAGGTTGCTGGTTCGAGCCTCGGCTGGGTCAGTTGGCATTTCAGTGTGGAGTTTGTCTCCAGTTAAAGACTCGCTGATTCAGATGATCCAGTTCGAGCGAGTCTACACTTAAAGTCTCACTGATTCAGATGATCCAGTCAGAGCGAGTCTCCAGTTAAAGACTCACTGATTCAGATGATCCAGTCAGAGTGAGTCTCCAGTTAAAGACTCGCTTATTCAGATGATCCTGTCAGAGTGAGTCTCCAGTTAAAGACTCGCTGATTCAGATGATCCACTCAGAGTGAGTCTCCAGTTAAAGACTCGCTGATTCAGATGATCCAGTCAGAGTGAGTCTCCAGTTAAAGACTCGCTTATTCAGATGATCCTGTCAGAGTGAGTCTCCAGTTAAAGACTCGCTGATTCAGATGATCCAGTTCGAGTGAGTCTACACTTAAAGTCTCACTGATTCAGATGATCCAGTCAGAGTGAGTCTCCAGTTAAAGACTCACTGATTCGTATGATCCAGTTCGAGTGAGTCTACACTTAAAGTCTCACTGATTCAGATGATCCAGTCAGAGTGAGTCTCCAGTTAAAGACTCACTGATTTAGATGATCCAGTCAGAGTGAGTCTCCAGTTAAAGACTCACTGATTTAGATGATCCAGTTCGAGCGAGTCTACACTTAAAGTCTCACTGATTCAGACGATCCAGTCAGAGTGAGTCTCCAGTTAAAGACTCACTGATTCACATGATCCAGTTCGAGCGAGTCTACACTTAAAGTCTCACTGAATCAGGGGATCCAGTCAGAGTGAGTCTCCAGTTAAAGACTCACTGATTTAGATGATCCAGTTCGAGCGAGTCTACACTTAAAGTCTCACTGATTCAGATGATCCAGTCAGAGTGAGTCTCCAGTTAAAGACTCGCTGATTCACATGATCCAGTTCGAGCGAGTCTACACTTAAAGTCTCACTGATTCAGATGATCCATTCAGAGTGAGTCTCCAGTTAAAGACTCAGTGATTTAGATGATCCACTCAGAGTGAGTCTCCAGTAAAAGACTCGCTGATTCAGATGATCCACTCAGAGCACATCTCACTTTAGATTTTCACTAAATTCACCAAAACTGAGGTAAAATGATCCACAACCTGCAGATCTTCCGAGCTCGAGAGATTGTGCAACTGCTGACGTGCGAAGTAAGATACTAATGCAGAATTTTGGGATT
This sequence comes from Danio aesculapii, assembly GCF_903798145.1. Classification (NCBI taxonomy): domain Eukaryota; kingdom Metazoa; phylum Chordata; class Actinopteri; order Cypriniformes; family Danionidae; genus Danio; species Danio aesculapii. Next base: position 1,401,509 of record NC_079445.1, on the reverse strand, counting down.
TACTATTTGACATGAAATCATATTTAGGTCAGTAGTGTTTGTGAACTAAATCTGCTGTGAAAGCTGGAGCGGTTTAAGCTGCATGAAAAGCTTGAATGTGGACATCTTTAGCATCACTGTCTGAATGGGATGCCTTTATTTAAACACTAAACCCATTGGGAAAATAGCGCAGATTAATGACCCATGCATCCACTGCCCTATCACAAATATGAAACTATAATGCTTGCATATAGCATTCTCTCAAAATTTTAACACATTTTAATAGAAAATTAGTACTTTTTTTGCATTTATTAAAATAATATTTCATTGGGGTATCTCTCATGTCACTACATGAGTTGTGTATTCCTCCACCACTGGCCTGTGGTAGGTGTAAAGAGTGTGGTCAAAATACTGCATGTGCTCTTGATTGATTGATTCAAATGATTCGGTGAGGACAGGTCTAGTCTCCGGTTATGATTCACTGATTCAAATGATTTAATCAGGACAAGTGTATGGTTAATAACTCACTGATTCAAATGATTCGGTCAGGATAAGTCTTTGTTTTATGGATGATTTATTCAGGGAAAGTCTCTGGTTAATGATTCACTAATTTAAATGATTAAGTCAAGACAAGTCTCTAGTTTATTGTTCACTGATTCAAATGATACGGTCAGGATAAGGCTCTATTTTATAGTTCAATGATTCAAATGGTTTGGTCAGGACAAGTTTCTGGTTAATGGTTCAGTAATTCAAATGATTCAGTCTGGGCAAGTTTCTGGTTAATGATTCACTAATTCAAATGATTCTGTCAGGACAATTCTCCAGTACATGATTTACTGATTCAAATGATTCGGTCAGGACAATTTTCAGTTTATAATTCATTGATTCAAATGTTTCAATCAGGACAAGACTGTAGTTACTGGTTCACTGATTCAAATGACTCTGCCAGGACAAGTCTCCGGTTTATGGTTCAGTGATTTAAAATGATTCAGACAGGGCAAGTCTCTGTTTAATGATTCACTGATTCAGATGATTCTGTCAAAATAAATTTATGGTTAAAGTTTTACTGATTCAGATAATTTGGTTTGTACAAGTCTCTGGTTAATGATTCACAGATTATAATGATTCAGTCAGGACAAGTCTCTGGTTATGATTCACTGATTCAAATGATTCGGTCAGGACAAGTCTCTGGTTATGATTCACTGATTTAAATGATTTAATCTGGACAAGTCTCTAGTTACTGATTCATTGATTCAAATGACTTGGTCAGAACAAGTCTCCGGTTTATTGTTCACTGATTTTAAATCATTTAGTGAGGGCAAGTATCTGGTTAATAATTCATTGATTCAAATGATTCAGTCAGGACAAGTCTCTGGTTATGGTTCACTAAGTTAAATAATTTAATCAGGACAGGTGTTCGGTTAATGATTTACTAATTCAAATGATTCGGTCAGGAGAAGTCTTCATTTTTATGGTCCACTGATTTAAAATGATTCGGTCAGGGCAAGTATCTGGTTAATGATTCATTGTTTCAAATGATTCTGTCAGGACATATCTCTAGTTTATGGTTCGCTCATTTAAATGATTAGGTCAGGACAAGTGTCCAATAATGATTCACTGATTTAAATGATTCTGTCAAAATGAATCTGTGGTAAAGTTTCACTGATTCAAATTATTTGGTCAAGACAAGTCTCCGGTTATGATTCACAAATTCAAATGATTCAATCAGGACAAGTGTCCGGTTAATGATTCAATGAATTAAAATGATTCAGTCAGGGCAAGTCTCTGGTTTATGATTCACTGATTCAAATGATTCTGTGAAAATAAATCTCTGGTTAAAGTTTCACAGATTCAAATGATTCAGTTAGGACAAGTCTCTGGTAATGATTCACAGATTCTAATGACTTGGCCAGGTTAAGTCTCTGGTTTATGGTTCACTGAATTAAAATGATTCGGTGAGGGGAAGTCTCTGGTTAACGATTCACTGATTCAAATAATTCAGTCCAAATAAATCTCTAGTTAAAGTTTAACTTATTCAAATGATTCAGTCAGGACAAGTCTTCATTTAACTAATAACTGATTCAAATCATCCAGTTAGAGTGAGTCTCCAGTTAAAGATTCACTGATTCACACGATCCATTTAGATCAAGTCTCCAGTTAATTGATCACTGATTTGAATGATCAGTTATTTAGCAATGTACTGTTTATTTATTAGATGAGTGGATCAGAGCATCTGCATATTCATAATAAGGGACATGATCGCTCACCAGGTTTTTAAAGGGTTTAAAGGTTTAAAGGCGACCATGACCAAGAAAGTTTGAGATTCAGTGCTTCAGTATGCTGACGTTCAGAGGTCTGAGCAGTGTGTTCTTCATCCACGTGTTGTGATGTTGAGTTGGTGTTTCAGCACTGAGGTCTCACCATCCTCTCACATTCTCTCTGCGTGTTTCAATGCTCGTGTCATTTCATGAAATTCATATGACTGCATTTCTGTGCAAACTCTCCCACAGTATTTCTCACGTCTGTGACAGAAGTGGTCAGGAATGACAATGATGCTTCTTCTTTTATTTTAGTATATTTAATTAAAGAATTAGATAGAAATTCAAACTTGTTCTGATTAAAAGAGTCCCTGAAGGATGTGGGAAATTCTTTCTTTCATTCAGCACACTCAAACCTCAATATATAATGTAAATATATAACATATAATATAATATATAACTATATCAATATATGATATATATAATGTAAATATAATATAATCAATTACTTCTTTTATTTCATTTATATCTGTACCTAACACATACACTCTTACCTCTGCTTTTGAAAGCATTTTTAGTTGGGTTTGGGGAAGGGTTTAGCTAAGTGGTTTGCTAGCTGATCTGTACAAGCACTGTATATAATGTGTATATAAAACATACAAAACAAAAATACACCCTAGTTGACATATTTCAGATTTGCAAAATACAGACCTTTATGGATTTGTCATTTGAAGCGTGCAATGAAACATACAGTACTTAATGTGTTTTACGTTTCGCAAAAATGTAGACTGCGCCCTCTAGTGGATTTGTCATCTGAATTGTGCAATGAAATATAAGCAGAGCAACATATTTTACGTTTTGCGAAAATGTAGACAACACCCACTAATGGATTTGTCATCTGAAACGTGCATTGAAATATAACCAGAGCGACGTATTTCATGTTTTGCAAAAATGTAGACAGCGCCCTCTAGTGGATTTGTCATCTAAAACGTGCAATGAAACATACCCAGAAACATACCCAGAGAAAACGTATTTTGTAGACAGTGCCCACTAGTGGATTTGTCATTTGAATTGTGTAACAAACCATACCCAGAGCAATGTATTTTACGCTTCGTAAAAATGTAGACAGCGCCCTCTGGTGGATTTTTCATCTGAAATGTATGACAAAAGTTACAGTAATGTATTTTTTTTTTGCTTCACGAAAATGTAGACAACACCCTCTAGTGGATTTGTCATTTGAAATGTACAACGAAATATAAGCAGAGCAAAGTATTTCATGCTTCGCGAAAATGTAGACAGCGCCCTCTAGTGGATTTGTCATCTGAAATGTACAACAAAACTGAAAGTAAGGTATTTTTACATTACAGACAGCGCCCTCTAGTGGATTTGTTATCTGAAATGTGCAACAAAATATAAGCAAAGTATTTTATGCTTCACAAAAATGTAGACTGCGCCCTCTAGTGGATTTGTCATCTGAAATGTACGACAAAACTGACTGTAAGGTATATTTACATTATAAACAGCGCCCTCTAGTGGATTTGTCAACTAATACATGCTGCAAAATTTACATTAAAGTATTTTTCACGTTTTGCAAAAATGTAGACAGCGCCCTCTGGTGGATTTGTCATCTGAAATATATGACAAAAGTTACAGTAATGTATTTTTTATGTTTCACGAAAATGTAGACAACACCCTCTAGTGGATTTGTTATTTGAAATGTGCAACGAAATATAAGCAAAGTATTTCATGCTTCAAAAAAATGTAGGCTGCGCCCTCTAGTGGATTTGTCATCTGAAATGTACGACAAAACTGACTGTAAGGTATATTTAAATTACAGACAGCGCCCTCTTGTGGATTTGTCAACTAATACATGCTGCGAAATTTACATTAATGTATTTTTTACGTTTCGCAAAAGTGTAGACAGCGCCCTCTGGTGGATTTGTCATCTGAAACGTGTAATGAAACACACCCAGAGCAATGTATTTAACATTTAGCAAAAATGTAGGCTGAAGCAAATATTTCCCATGAGCCTGGGCTGTAATTGATCGTTTTTAATCTCTGTTCATTGTTGAAATGTTGACGTTGAGAGCTGATAGTGATAGCGTACAGTATGTGCTGTTGTTTCAGGTGTGAGTGTACAGGGGCCCTCTGGAGTTCAGACGTGTAACTCACACCCTACTGGGACGCACACACACAAACAGCTTATGTAAGGACTCCGCTGGACACACTTACACAACCCATCGATCGTGAACTTCACTGAGGTGATGAGAGAAACTGATCCCGGGTCAGGTCTCACCCCGGGGTGTGAGGATGTTTCATGTCAATGGGTTTGTGTTCCTGCAACCCCTGAACTTCATCATCGTACATAGATCAGCACATGACGGACATCATTCATCAGCAGATACAGTGATGAAAGACTCACTAATGAAATACTAGAGTCCTCATAGCGATTGTTTACAACAGTTCTTAGGAATTTAGGTGATTTAAAGACGTTAAGAGCTTGAAAGTAGTCTTTATTTGATACTGAGTGAATTTACCAACACATGCTCATTAGAAATACATGCTTCAGCCTACATTTTTGTGAAACCGCATCAAAATATACTTCAAGATGCATTTGACTGCAGTTTCTAGGTAAAATGAACACTAGGGGGCAGTATGACGACAACAGCTTTTGTTCCTTTTCACACTAATAATACTTACAGGAACATATTATCGACAAATGAAGGATTATTTAATAATAAAAAATAAACACTAACCGTACGTTCACACTGAAAGCGGCGAGAGCGTCAAAGTAGCCGGAAGTCATTCATTTTCAATGACGTTCTCTAGTGGATTTGTTATCAGAAACGTGCTACTAAATGTACACAGTATAACGTATTGTAAATGTAGTATGAGGCACCAAACTTGAGCCCATGACAAATTAGTGTTTTTTTTTATTTTATGCCTAGTGTTAGAGTTAGTTATAAGCTATTAGTTACTTGTTAATTAGTTAAATTTATTAGTAACCAAAGTGATGGTAACTAATAAGCTTAACTTTTCCAAATTTGATTGTAATGCAATAACGTACACCTCTTGTAAAGCTGTTTTGAAGCAATAATTATTTAGAAAAGTGCTTTACAAATAAAATAGAATTGAATTGAATTGTTTGAGGGTGAAACGGTGGCTCGGTGGTTAGCACTGTGGTCTCACTGTAAGAAGGTCGCTGGTTCGAGCCCTGGCTGGGTCAGTTGGCGTTCTTCGTGGAGTTTGCATGTTCCCCAAACACATGCACTATAGGGGAATTGATGAACTAATTTGGGTGTAGTGTATAAGTGTGAATGAGAGTGTGTGTGGGTGTTTCCCAGTTCTGGGATTTGGCTGGAAGGGCATCCGCTGTGTAAAACGTATGCTGGATAATTTGGCGGTTCATTCCGCTGTGGCGACCCCTGATTAATAAAGGGACTAAGCTGAAGGAGAATGAATAATGGATGAATAAATTGTTTGAGAATCACCAAAACTAGACAGTTTTTAAGGTGTGTAACGTAACCCTGTAAGGTTAACTGCGAGCATTAAACAACAAAATGTAAAAAATACAGGAATAGTAATTTTCAATACAGTGGGTATTTGTGGAGAAAGATAAAATAATGCTTAATTTTTTAATAATGCAATATATTAATGTAAGATATCAATAAAGGATTACTGTCTGCTTGACCTCGTATCCTACATCTGACGTGTGTCTGGATGAGCAGACATATGATGAGTGTGTTGATGGTGTTGGTCAGTGAGTGTTGCTCTCAGCACTGAATCCGCCTGTTATAAGCAGAAATCCCTGATCTGAGAGTCCGGAGCGGAGCGGATCAGTAACCGGAGCTCTGTTAGTGTAAACACATGTGTGCATCAGCTGCAGTATTAAACACGTCCACTCTTTTGTCCAGCACTGGGAAATCACTGGTCAACAGAAACCTGATGCTTTGCTTTTCTGCAGTCCATCCACATGATGCTCTGACTGGTTTGCTCCAGTGAGAGACGTTTACTGCAATCTTTGATGTCTTCAGTAGACGTGTAAAATGTACACTAAGTCAGCTTCTTTCTCATTTTTATGAATGCTCTTAGAAATAAAGGTTCTTTACTGGCATCTGTTGACCCATGAAGAACCTTTAACTTTAAAATTTACTAAATGCATCGCTTTACTAAAAGATTGCTTAAGGTAAATATCCACTTAAATATACACTCACTGGCCACTTTATTAGGTACACCTGTCCAACTGCTGGTTAATGCAAATTTCTAATCAGCTAATCACATGGCAGCAACTCAATGCATTCAGGCATGTAGACATGGTCAAGATGATCTGCTGCAGTTCAAAGTGAGTATCAGAATGGGGAAGAAAGGGGATTTAAGGGACTTTGAACGTGGCATGGTTGTTGCTGCCAGACAGATATTTCAGAAACTGCTGATCTACTGGGATTTTCACGCACAACCATCTCTAGGGTTTACAGAGAATGGTCTGAACAAGAGAAAATATCCATTGAGCGGCAGTTCTGTGTGCACAAAGGCCTTAAAATCTTATTTTGATACATATTTTGGGTAAATGCTTTGAAAAATAAAAAAAAATTCAACAATACACCTCTGGGCAGATTGACTCCCCTTACCTTATGTTGGGGGCTGTTTTTGCCCCATTGACTTCCATTATAATCCCATTGTTTGATTACAAAGCCATGACAGCATATAATCATGCATTGTTGACTGTTGCTGGTTTTCCCTGTAGGGAAGAGGGACAATTCATGGGATTTTTTTGACCTTTGCAGACTAATCTTGAAAATCAAAACAAAATTACGACCATGAGCATGTCTCTGCATTTTATTAAAGGTGTTTAATCGTGATGATTTAGGGAAAATTCTTTTAAATAACATTGTTTTCTCTTTATTGATGGTGTTCGATCATAATAATCTAGGAAAAGTCAACAAAGAAATTTTACCGTAATTTTATGTTTTTTGTTTGGCAGCCAGTCATTTCACCTTTTTCTTTACGTTTTTTTTTGTTTGTTTGTTTGTTTTTACAGCGCAAGTAATTAAATAAAATGTACTGTTAATTAAATGTACTTCAAAAAAACTGTAAAAAACACTAAATAATACGGCAATTTTATTGTATAAAACAGACAAATTGCTGTAATTTGTCATTAATTATATAGTTCATAAAATAACAGTCAAGCTGTTAATTTACAGATATTGTTTGTAATTTTTACAGACTTTTGAATATAATTAAAAATAACAGAAAAAATACTGTATAAATAAAACTGTAATCTCCCTGGATAAAACACTAAAATGTCAGTAATTTGTCTTTAAAGGGCACCTATGGTGAAAAATCTACTTTTCAAGCTGTTTGGACAGACATATGTGCATGTATGGTGTATAGACCGTCATATTGGGGTGATATAAACACACCCAGTGCTTTTTTTTTTTCAATTTAGCAACATAAAAACGGTGGACCAATTGGAGCGGTTTTCAGATCGACCACAACTTTACGTAGGAGTGCGGTCCCCCCGCCCACCAAATACTGATTGACAGCTACGCGTATTAACATGTCCGGTAGTCACGTTTATAATCATATAAACAAGACCAGACGTGCGCAAAGCAACCGGGAATAAAAGGTCTGTTCAGTTCACTAGGATCCTCAATCATCATCAAACGTGATCAAGAGTGAGTTTCACATGTTTTAAAACAGAGCATGTGTGTAATGAATTACAGCGATTTAGCTTAGCTTTACTTCATCAGCACAGCCGAACAATTATAAAGAAAGAACAATTATAAAGGAAGACGCTTCAATCCTGGTTTGTGGACGTTAAATCAGGTTTATTTTGTACATTAACATAACAGATATCCACACAGCAGTGGAGATTAACCCGTATCCTGTCACATGTGCGTGCAACAAGAGTGCAAATCTAAACGGGCGCTCTGTCTGTCTGTCTGTCTGTCTGTCTGTCTGTGTGTGTGCGAACTTTGTGTGACTCTGCGATGCAACTGCACAATAAATCCTCATTGGTAAAGTTCTTACTGTAGTATTTCTCACAGACGCTACGTGAGATCTGCTTCCTTTAAGTCTGTCTGTTGTCTGACTCAGCCGAGGGAGGAGATTAAGGCACGCAGAAAGACACGTAGAAACGGTGGGCGGGGAAGGCTAGCCTTAAAGGAGCAGTACACCAAAACCGCCACCCAGTAAAAAATGCATAAATAGGAATTTAATAAAAGCTATAATAAATAATCTGATGGGTGTTTTGAGCTGAAACTTTACAGACACATTCTGGAGACGCAAAAGACTTATATTAAATCTGAAAAAGGGCTAACCTAGGTGCTCTTTAATGATAAAGTACCTAATATAAAAATCAAACTGCTAATTTAGAGAGATTGTTTGTCATTGTTTGGAATATAATTTGATCAAAAATTACTGTAAAAAATGTAGAGATATTTTCTGTAAAATTAGGTGTTTTTTACAGTGTATCTAAAGGGTTAATATGCTGTCATGACTTTGCATTAAAAAAACGTCATTATAATGGAAGTCAATGATGCAAAAACAGCCACGAATTAAAGTGAAGTTCAATTAAACAATACACAAGGGTTAATGATAGTTTGAATTGCAAATTGAATGAAATGACTCAAAAAGATTTGTTAATCAGACTCAAAAGTATGATCAAAGTCATCCAAAATTCCCATTAAGCAGAAATACTGACAATTGTAGCTAAAAATAGCAGCAGTTTCATAATTGTTCTGATATGATATATAGTTTGTAGCCCTTAGTCTGGGCGTTCAGATCGATAGCCATGATCTCTTCATTCTGGGTTGTATAACCACTCTCTCCCTCCGCTGTTCTTGTGTAACACAGTTTTCTGCACATCAGCATGTGAATTGTGCCAGACTGCAGATCCGTATGCTGCCGGTGAAGGGGGATCCCTCGCTCGGCTATTTTTAGCCTGCTGCATTGTCAGTTGCGCTGAAAAACCGCAGCAGGACTCCCGATCGATGCTCTACGTCACTGTTGCCAGGGAAGAAATCGCGCCCGGACAGAACATACTGACACTTCACAGTCCGATGGTGTCGTAGTGACCCACTGTTCCCACATTAAAGATCTCACGTCGTGCATTCGAACCCGTTCTCCGGCAGGTCCTTGAGCCCCTCCGGGACGACCTTACTATCAATAGCTCATTTCAAACAGTGCTGGAGTAGAGCTAAATATAGGCGCACGCTGATGAATTATGCATGAGCTCACTGCGTTCAGCTGTTCAGCGGTCAGTGCTGCTCGCTTTATACTAAAATAACAAGACTCCCACTCACAGATGCTCTGCTAATTCACACACACATTGCGACCATCAGCGCTTCATTCTGTTGATACAACAGCTATTAAAATAACACAGATCTGTCAAAATGAGAGTGATTGAAAGATGGGTTGTTAGAAAAATGTGCATTTCTTCATAACAGTGCATATATGAGAGCATTTCTGTCACGGTTTATTCTGAGGACATACAGTGCATTGCATATATGAACACATCCTCTATGAAAATGATCTGTTTTATCCATTTTCAGTGCTTATGGACGGTATATATTGGTGCATTTTTACAAAACTTAATCAGTTAAAAGAATAGTTACACTTAATTTTAAGGTGTCTTTGTTAATGTGTAGCTATTATTTTAACTTAATAATTATTTATGTGTACTTACTATATGGTTAGGTTTAGAATGAAGGTTGCGTGACCATACTTTAGTCTAAGCAGAGTCAGACCTTACTGTCCTAATGAAATCAGTCAAAATCAAGACATGGTCATATTTCATTGTGCTCAAATAAGCGTAATCTAGAGGCCTTTACCTTTCATATAAGCCATTTCTGATACCAAATGATCAACTACAGAAGATATAGTCATATATTATTTGTTGTTCCTAAATCTTGGTTAGGTTTTACGCAGCGGATGCCCTTTAAGCTGCAACCCAGTACTGGGAAACACCCATACACACTCACTCACACACACACTCATACACTATGACCAATGTAGTTCCTTCGGTTCACCTATAGGAGAACATGCAAACTCCACACAGAAATGACACAGCCGGGACTCGAACCAGCAACCTTGCTGTGAGACCACAGTGCTAACCACTGAGCCAACGTATCACCATGTAAGTAATTATGCATAATAAATTCAAATTACTATAGCAAGTGCGTGGAATATGTGTAATAAATTTGCACCTTAAAATAAATGTTATTAAACAGGTATAATCAATAATGTCCTGTAAGAGTGTCGAGGATATAAACAAATACATTCAAATTAGCTTTGATCTCTCCTGTTTATTATTTCTTTTATATTTTTTCTTAACATATTCATTGGACAGTACTCATTTTTTCACCATGATCTTAAAGAGATATTTCACACGAAATAAATTTTTGTGCACCACAGCCCCCCCTCCCCCCACCTTATTTATAGAAATTTTCCAAAATTTTACAAATATCACACATTTCAGAATATTATTGTACATTTTGACATAGAGAGAGAGAGAGGGTGAGAGAGAGAGAGAGAGAGAAAGAGAGAAGTAAACAAGGATCTAAATGATTATTGACAATAATTGACCCCCCTGATATATATATATATATATATATATTGACCCCCCTGATATATATATATATATATATATATATATATATATATATATATATATATATATATATATATATATATATATATATATATATATATATATATATATATATATATATATATATATATATATATTAATAAAAATAGAACAATAAAAACAACAACCAACCAGCACAATTGTTTACACACCAAACTAAAAGCCTGGTCATGGTGTCTCATGAGATGTCACACATGCAGCCAAAAATATACAAATGAACTATCATCCAGTATGCAGGGAGTATACATTTCCATATATTCAAGGAGAGAGCCCCAAGCTTTCTAAAAGTTTTTGTAAGACCCCTTCGGACTGTTATGAAGCGGACAGGAGACAGAGGTAAGGAAACGTTAGGGTGTTTATTAAATGACAACAAGGAGCACATGAAGGATAGCCAGGAGGATCAGGAATGATGTTGGGGTCTTTTCCTCCGTGGCTGGGTAACAGGAATACACGAGGATGGACAGCACACACCAGATACAGCTGACAGAGGATGACACAGACTTGGAAGGACTGGAAGACAGGACGATTCGGGTGGACCAGGAAGACTAGGAGGAATACAAAGAGAACAGGTAAGTAAAGCGTTTGTTTTAGCTGAGGATGACTACGCTGAGTGGTCGCTCAGTTGTCCGCTTTCGTCGAGACGAGCCCGGACAATGAGCGACTGGAGTGCTGTGCTTTTATCTGGTGCTCGTGAATGTGATGCAGCTGTGTGCTCATTAGAAGTCAGGTGATGGTGATCTTCGTGAGTGGGGATCGTGAGAGCCTGACCAATCCGTGACAGTACCCCCCTCCCCAGGGCCCGCTCCTGAGGGCCGACACCTCCGACGCCGTGGTGGTCTCCCTCTGCCTCTAGGCGCTGGGAACTCAGGGTGGCTCTCATGAAACTCCACCATGAGACTAGGATCGAGAATATCAGCTCTGGGAACCCATGTCCTTTCTTCGGGGCCGTACCCTTCCCAGTCCACCAGGTACTCCAACTGGCCACCACGACGTCGGGAACGCAAGATCTCCTTCACTGCGTAGACGGCTCCTTCTTCTAGGAGCAGTGGAGGAGGGGGTTCCTCTTCGTGGTCAGGCTCTGTGGAGGGAAGAACAGGATCGTGATAGGGTTTCAGGAGTGATACGTGGAATGTAGGGTGAATACGGTAGTGAGAGGGTAATTGTAGTTTGTAGGTGACGGGGTTAACCTGTTCCACGATGGTGAAGGGACCAACAAATCGGGGACTTAACTTGCGAGAGGGCAGTCGCATGCGTATGTCCCGGGTGGATAGCCACACCTTTTGTCCGGGTGTGTATCTGGGTTCTTCAGACCTTCTTCTATCGGCGGTTACCTTGCTTCGACGGACTGCCCTCTGCAGATGTTGATGAGCCTCGTCCCAGACTCTCTCGCTCTCCCGGAACCAGTGATCCACTGCGGGGACATCAGATGGTTCGCCATCCCAGGGAAAGAGCGGTGGTTGGAAGCCCAGGACGCACTGGAATGGCGTGAGTCCGGTGGAGGGTTGCCGCAGTGAATTTTGGGCATATTCTGCCCAGCCCAAATACTGGCTCCAGGAGCTCTGGTGACCACTGCAGAAGGTCCTCAGGAACCGTCCCACCTCCTGAATCTTCCTCTCTGTCTGCCCGTTGGTTTGGGGATGATATCCAGAAGAGAGGCTGACGGCCACACCTAGGAGCTTGAAGAAGGCTTTCCATAGACGTGAGATGAACTGTGGACCTCTGTCCGACACAATATCTTCTGGAATACCAAATGACCTGAAGACTTGATTAAAGATATTGTCGGCTGTTTCAAAGGCTGTGGGAAGACCTTTCAGAGGGATTAGTTTGACAAACTTTGAGAATCTATCTACGATGACTAGAATACAGGTATTACCTTCTGACGAGGGGAGGTCAGTGATAAAGTCCACTCCTAGGTGTGACCAGGGACGGTTCGGAATCGGCAAGGGATGGAGCTTTCCAGCGGGTAGATGATGTGGGCTCTTGGATTGGGCACAGTCCTTACAGCCCTGAACATATTGCCTCACATCCCTTGCCATGTTTGGCCACCAGAATCGTTGGGATACTAGCGAGAGAGTATTGTTGATCCCTGGATGTCCAGTGCCTAGCGAGGTATGTAAGGAGTGGATCAGATCTACCCGGTGTTCAGGTGGTATGAACTGCCGATGAGGAGGGCATCCCGGCGGAGCAGGGGCTTCCGGAGTGGCAACGACTGGAGGAGCGTTCCAGGTGATCGGACAAATGGAGATGTGTTCGGGAAGAATCTTCGTTGGGAGTTCTTCATGATCGTGATGCTCGTGTAAACGAGAGAGAGCGTCTGCTCTTAGATTCTTGGGTCCTGGACGATAGGAAATGGAGAAATCAAAACGTGAGAAGAAAAGTGACCATCTGGCTTGACGTGGACATAGTCTCTTGGCCTCTTTGATATATTGGAGGTTTTTGTGATCTGTGATCACCTGGAACGGATGTTTGGCTCCCTCCAACCAGTGACGCCACTCCTCCAAGGCTAGCTTGATTGCTAGAAGCTCCCTGTCTCCTATGCTGTAATTCTGCTCCGCCGGGCTCAACTTCCGAGAGAAATAGGCACAGGGATGCAGTCGGGGCGGTGTATCATGATGTTGGGATAATACTGCCCCGACGCCGGTGGTGGATGCGTCCACTTCCACCACGAAAGGAAGATTTGGGTCAGGATGAGTCAGGAGTGGGGCCCTTGTGAACTCCTTCTTAAGGCGGAAGGCTGCGGCTGCTTCTTTGGTCCACTCCAGTCCTTTGGGTTTACCCTTGAGGAGATTAGTGAGAGGTGATGTAATCCTGCTGTAGTCCTTGATAAACCGTCTATAAAAGTTAGCAAACCCAAGAAACCTCTGGAGCTCCTTAATGGAAGTGGGTTCTGACCAGGATAGAACAGCCTCAATTTTCTTCCCATCCATACGTATACCGGTTTGGTCAATGATGTATCCCAAGAAATGAATCGACTTCTGGTGGAATGAGCATTTCTCCGCTTTGAGGTAGAGGTGATGTTCTCTCAATGTGTGTAGGACCTCCGCAACGTGTTGGCGATGTTCGGCCTCACTCCGGGAGTAAATGAGGATGTCATCTATGTACACTATTACAAAGTGGTGAAGAAACTCCCGGAGGACTTCATGAATGAAGTTTTGGAATACGGAGGGGGGCGTTGACCAGACCGTAAGGCATGACCTCATATTCATAGTGGCCAGTAGGGGTCACGAATGCTGTCTTCCATTGGTCCCCCTCACGTATTCTTATCAGATTATACGCGCTGCGGAGGTCCAATTTAGTGAAGACTTTAGCTTCTCGGAGCTGTTCCAAAGCGGCTGGTACCAGAGGAAGGGGATATCGGTATTTTACTGTACCGTTATTTAGGACCCTGTAGTCGATGCATGGACGCAGCCCTCCGTCCTTCTTGGCCACAAAGAAGAAGCTTGAGGCGGCTGGTGATTTTGAGTGACGTATGTACCCCTGACTCAGAGCCTCCCTTATGTAATCTTCCATTGCCTGATTCTCTGGAAGCGAGAGCGGGTAGATCCTACCTCTTGGCAACTGGGCATCTGGAACTAGGTCGATCGCGCAGTCCCATGGCCGATGCGGCGGTAGCTGGGAAGCTCTCTTGGGGCAGAAGACATCATGAAAGGAGCTGTACTCCTTAGGAATGTGGATAGACTGCTTCTCAGGAGGACTCTCGACCGATGTTGTAAACAAAGAAATGGGGTTCCGACCTTGAAGAGGGAGATTTGGAAAACAGGTAGGTGTACATCCAGATCCCCATTTCTTTATCTCTCCTGTGCCCCAAGAGATGATGGGATCGTGCTTCACCAGCCACGGGCGCCCTAGAATGATGTCCATATTTGCACCCTCCAGAACCAGAAATTGAATCCTCTCTTGATGTAACAACCCCACTTGAAGAAGGATGTCTTCGCATTGTCGATGGATACGGGTCGAAGATCGAGTGCACTGGGTTATCGGTTGTATCTGGTATATATGCGAGGACGCCTCAGTACGTAGGTGGAGTTGACGACAGAGGGATTGGGAGATGAAGTTCCCTGCTGACCCGGAGTCGATGAGGGCTGTGACAAGGAGAGAAATAGAGGCAGTAGTTATTTGTACGGTGGTAGTAAGTGGTTTACATTGTTCAATATTCGTACTGAATACACTCACTGAAGTCCGAATGGGACGAAGGGGACACTCCATACGGGTGTGTCCACTGACACCGCAGTATAGACACAGACCCCCGGGTCAGCCTCCTCTGTCGTTCCGCTGATGTCAGTCTTCCAGACTCTATTATCATGGGTTCTGGTTCTGGAGAGGCTGTTGACTCAGGCGATTGGAGGAGTGCAGACGAGGGGGTGATGGTGTCCTGTTGATAGGAACGGAGACGATCGGAACATCGGAGAGAATGTTGGATGAATCTCTCCAGACCCATAGTATCATCTAATGTGGCCAGCTGGATTCGGAGAGTGGGTTCCAAGCCGAGCCGGTACGTGGTCAACAACGATCTCTCATTCCATCCACTTGCAGCTGCTAGAGTGCGAAACCGGAGAGCATATTCCTGTGTAGATAGAGTACCTTGCTTTAGATGATACAGCTGCTCTCCAGCGGCTACTTCCCCATCAGAACGTCCAAACACCTCTTTGAAATACTCCGTGAAGGTAGTGATGGAATTCATGACCGGCCCGGCTTGGTTCCAGATCGTCTCAGCCCATTTAAGTGCAGGCCCAGAGAGTAGTGATACGATGTAGGCGATCTTTGACTTATCTGTGGGATATAGAGAAGGTTGCATTTCGAATATGAGGGAACATTGTAACAGAAAACCATTGCACTCCCCCGCTCCGCCTGAGTAGGGCGCTGGTCGGGCCATGGGACTGGAAGGAAGGGCCGAAGAAGAAACTGTGGAGGCGGAAGTGCTCGGTGCTGGTGGTGCGTTGGAAAGTGGAGCTGGTGGCTGTAGAATCCGCTTCAACTGGTCCACCAGCTCTTGAAAGTGATCGGGGGTGCTCATGTTGTCGTCGTTATTGGTCCGGGCTTCTGTTATGAAGCGGACAGGAGACAGAGGTAAGGAAACGTTAGGGTGTTTATTAAATGACAACAAGGAGCACATGAAGGATAGCCAGGAGGATCAGGAATGATGTTGGGGTCTTTTCCTCCGTGGCTGGGTAACAGGAATACACGAGGATGGACAGCACACACCAGATACAGCTGACAGAGGATGACACAGACTTGGAAGGACTGGAAGACAGGACGATTCGGGTGGACCAGGAAGACTAGGAGGAATACAAAGAGAACAGGTAAGTAAAGCGTTTGTTTTAGCTGAGGATGACTACGCTGAGTGGTCGCTCAGTTGTCCGCTTTCGTCGAGACGAGCCCGGACAATGAGCGACTGGAGTGCTGTGCTTTTATCTGGTGCTCGTGAATGTGATGCAGCTGTGTGCTCATTAGAAGTCAGGTGATGGTGATCTTCGTGAGTGGGGATCGTGAGAGCCTGACCAATCCGTGACACGGACAGTGTCTTGCGCCACGATCTTAAAGGGATTATTCACCCACAATGATGATATTTAACCTAAAACCACTTTAATATGAATTGATTATTTTAACATATTGTTTTGACACAACATCAGCCTATTTTTTATTTATTTTTTTATTAGATGTCATGGAAATTCAGCTTTTATGTCAGTGAAAGTCTGGGAAAAATCAGGCAACTTGATATTAGATTACTATAAATAGATGCCCATCACATGAAGCACAAAGGAATATATATATATATATATGTACAGTATATATATATATATATAGTCTTGAATAGTTCCTCCTTCCAGAAAACACCCAAGACTTCACTGTGAAACCCACTCGATGTGCTATTTTAAGAAAAATCCATTTATAGCCCACATCACGACTCACGACTCGGGTGCATGAGCGGCTCATTAGTTCAGCAGCCGCTGCAGTTGCTAGGCAACAGAGACCAGTCAGTAACCCAGAGATGTGTTTTTATTTCTGTGTAGAGGAGTCTCTCTCTCTCTCTCTCTCTCTCTCTCTCTCTCTCTCTTCGATATGCATCAGGATTCCTCAGGAAAACCTCTTTACTGTATGCAGCCTACAGAGCAAAGCACAAACAACCAACACACTCATATTGTCTGTATGACCGATATTACGCCCTTCATAGCAGAAACAAAATGTTCAGTTCGAGTACAATATAATACAGTATGCTGCCTATCTGTTCATCCTCAGGTTTACACCTGAATTTGTTATAAATGGTTGCTAATGGGGCATTTTTTGGGTCACATTTAATTTTAAGGTATAATTCTTGCTATTAACAAAGCATTAACTAGACTTTTGCTTCTAAACCCCCCTAATTTGCTGCTTATAAGTAGTTAATAAGGTAGTAGTTGGGTTTAGGATTATGAATGTAGATCAGGGGTGTCCACACTCAGTCCTGCAAAGTTTAGTTCCAACCCCAATCAGACACACCTGGGCTAGCTAATCATGCTCTCACTAGGCTTTCTAGAAACATCCTTGCAGGTGTGTTGAGGCAAGTTAGAGCTAAAATCTGCAGGACACCGGCCATCCAGGACCGGGTTTGGACACCCCTGATGTAGATCATGCAGAATATGTGCTTTATAACTACTAATTAACAGCCAATATATTAATTAAAGGTAAGTAATTAGCAGGGCCAGATGCCTTTATTTTGGCTATTTCTGCGGTTTTGAAAACCTAACACATAAAAAACAAAACAAAATACGACCAAATATGAATTTGTTTGGTGAACAAAGCTACAGCAGCTAAAAACATCCATTAAAGGACACTGATTATTACTTTGCTAATATTATTGTCCATAGTTTAACTAAGCATTTGCATATTATTCAACAATTTCAATAATTTTCCTTTGGCTTAGTCCCTTTATTCATCTGAGATCGCCACAGCGGAATGAACCACCAACTTATCCGGCACAGCAGATGCCCTTCCAGCTGCAACCCTGTACTGGGAAGCATCCATACACACTCATTCACACTCATACACTATGGACAATTTAGTTCATCAATTCCCCTATAGCGCATGTGTTTGGACTGTGGGGGAAACCAGAGCACCCGGAGGAAACTCACGCCAGCACCGGGAGAACATGCAAACTCCACACTGAAATGCTAACTGGTCCAGTCGGGACTTGAACCAGTGACCTTCTTGCTGTGAGGCCACAGTGCTAAGCACTGAGCCACTCTGCCGCTTTCTTTGTTTTATCAATTGGTAATAAACAGATTTTTGTGGGCGTTCCCATCTATGCAGTCAATACTTTTTTTAATTAAAATTTGCTTAATATTACAAGGCTTGTCTTCAATTATTACAAGTTGATTATTACGTTAAGTAAAATAAATAAAATAAGTGTCTTAATATAACATTTTTTGCTGAAATTCTTCATGTCCCCCTGAGAAACAGTTGTGTAAATCAGGTTAAAGAGTGAGTGAAATAAGGGCTACACACACAGGGTAATTAATTAAACAAGAAGCAGGTGTGATGAATAATTAAACACCATGAAACCAATACTAGAAAGGATGCAAATACAGGAGTGGCAGCAGGAACTAAACTACATCAAAATAGGAAAATAAATTAAACAAATGCTGTATGTCGGAACTGAATTAGATGACTCAGGCTCATTCTGAAAATGTACCTCTACAGACGTTTCTGGAGGCCGCAAAATACGTCCCGGCGGCACGTTGTTTTCTGCAGTTTTTTTTTTCTCACCTGCTGTTCTCGCGTAAACCCACAAGAGGCCGCTGTCGACTCACTTTTTGACAGACTTTCTGACTGACTAAGCGAAAGATCGACTGACCCACCCTCCCCCTTCCCTAAACCCAACCAATTTTATCAATTGACCCGCCTACCCACTTCCCTAAACCCAACCAACACGTTTCAAAAGCAATCCAGGAAAATAAAAGCCCTCGTCTGATCTTTACCACGTTTTCAGATTTTACCACATTCTCACCCTGCTATTCACTTGTTTGTTTTATTTTTTGGATTCTGTTTTTGTCTTACCTGCTTTCTGGAACCACTCTTCACCGGACTCGAACCCCGTCTTCGTGGTTAACTCCTCTCTGCGTCTCAAGTCTGCCGACGTACATGGCGCGCTAACGGGACAAACTGGTTGCAGCCGGAATGCTGTCCAAATGCTGTCTTTATCCTCGCGCTGCAGATGCTCTGTTTAACTGTTTTCTTGCTAGTAAACCGTTCAGTTTTTCCTCTTACAAAGTCTGCCATGTAAATAGCAAATGCACCATGGAGCAACTCAACTGACTCTTAAAGGGAATGAGAGATGAGACTCTGATTGGCTTAATCCACATTATGCTTAAAACACACCCAGAACTCATTAAGAGAATAAGCTCAACCCTGTTAGACCATGCGCTGGTGCGCAGATCATGTTTTTCCATCCTTAAAATAGCAAAAGTGGATTCAGACACGCCCTTAATGCTGTTGCGCCCTGCACTTTAGACTTTGCGTCTAGATCGTTAAGATAGAGCTATTTGTCATTTAGACAAGGTGATGTAGTTAGTTACACGTTCCATTCACTTACTATAGTACTTACAATGAATCAGGCATAATTACGTTTCCTAACTGTAAACCTAACCCATATTCTAACCCCAACTGTGTAGGAAGTAAACAATAAAGTACATCAAGGATACATGATTATATCAACCCAGGCTCATTCTAAGAACGTAGTCCTGTGGACGTTTCTGGAGACCGCGAAATATGTCCCGGGAGGTACGTATTTTTGCAGTTTTTGTTTTCTGGAGTCCGCGAGAGGCCGCTGTGCGCGCTTTTTCCCGCGCCGTTCTCGCGTAAACCCGCTAGAGGCCGCTGTCGAACGACCTTTCGCCTGGATGACAGAATGATTGATCGTGCGACCGGCCAATCGGCTGACCCACCCTCCTCCGTCCCTAAACCCAACCAACGACGATTCACAAAAGCCGTCCAGAAAAAGAAAAGCCCTCGACTGATTTTTACCACGGTTTCGGATTTTGACCACACTCTCACCCTGTGATGAACTTGTTTGCTTCATTTTTTGGATTTTGTTTTTGTTTTCTTATCTGATTTCTGGAACCGCTCTTCCCCGGACTCGAACCCGGTCGTCGTCGTCGTCGTGGTCAGCCCCTCTCTGCGCCTCGAGTCCGCAAAAGTACACAAAGAGCTAACCGGACAAACTGGTTGCAGCGGGAAAGCCCTCCACACGGAGGTGAGCGGCCGGCCGGCAAGCGTCGAAAGGAACGGCGTCACACCTCCCCGCAGCGTTCAATTAAAAAAATGAAATGCAGCCGTACGTACCCCCGACTACGTATTTCGCAGTCTCCAGAAACGTCCACAGGACTACATTTTCAGAATGAGCCTGGGTTGGATTATATGCTGTCCTGGCTTTGCAATCAAAAAATGTGATTGTAATGGAAGTCAATGGGGCAAAAACAGCCCCCAACAGAATGAAAGGGTAGTACATTTGTATATTGTTGGGTTTCTGAAAATTTTCAAAGCATTTTCCCAAAATATGTGTCAAATTAAGATTTGTCAGGACAAATCATTTTAATTTGCTGAAGCACTGAGAAAGCTGTGGCCAGATCAAGCCTCAAAAAGTGGATAAAAAAGCATCCCCAACAGCACACACACAAGGGTTAACCTCCTCATCCGCTTGTGGCAGTGAATCAGTCATGACCTTTATCTGTGTGTGTTGTAATGTACATCCAGCCTGATCATGCCAGTGTGCACCAGTTACTCCAGCAGTACTATTGACTGTGTTTCAGGCCTGTTTTCTCTCTGCTAAATTAAGCACAGCCAGGCAACGGCCCAAAGCACGCGTCTATTACTATCGGATGTCATAAGGGCGCTCGCACCGGATGTGACGAGGTCCTAAAAACTCCTAAAAAGCCCAGATTACATGCTGCCATCCCACAGTGAATGTGCTATATTTATATTTGAACACACTCGCTAATTAAGTCATCAGAGGCACAATAGCGGTTCAACAAAGCCCACATTGCTCTGCATCAGACCTACGTATCGCACATCTTTTGTCCTGTTTCAGGAAAGACGTTCAGTCGTCCCGCTTTCTCTTTCTCGTTGTCTTTTGTGAAGATTTCATCAGTACGTGTTTAGAGAGTGAAGTGTCAGAAAATAGCACTTGGGTTCAATTATAGCTAATGCATTGAATTAAACACTAAAAGCATGAAATTATGTACTAAAATAACCAGTAAGGGTATTAGTTTAGTTTAAGTTGTCCTTACAATTGTATAACTTACAATTAATCATGCATAATTACACTCTTTTACAATTAACTAACCCTAAACCTAACCCAGATACACTATATTAACCCTAACCATATAGCAAGTACAGGAAATCAAAACCACATGTCTTTGGACTTGTGGGGGAAACCAGAGCAACCCGGAGGAAACCCACGCCAACACGGGGAGAATATGCACAGAAATGCCAACTGACCCAGCTGAGACTCGAACCAGCCACCTTCATGCTGTGAGGCGACAGCGCTACCCACTGCGCCACCGTGCCACCCCATTTAACAACATATTTGTATGTATTTATGTATAAAACCCTTATACACTCATTCACACACACACTCATACACTACGGCCAATTTAGTTGATCAATTCCCCTATAGCGCATGTGTTTGGACTGTAGGGGAAACTGAAGCACCCGGAAGAAACCCACACCAACACGCGGAGAACATGCAAACTCCATACTGAAATGCCAACTGACTCAGCCAGGACTCAAACCAGTGGATTTCTTGCTATGAGGCCACAGTGCTGACCACTGAGCCACCGTGCTGCATGAAATGTAATATTGCAAATTAATAATTCTGCCAGTAATTTTACTTCATATTAATACTGTAGTAATATATTAAAAATTGTTTAGAAAATTCAAGTTATCCTTAAAATTTTATTTAAAATTTTTTAATTATGACAGTGATATTACTACATTTTAATTGAAAGTGAAACTGAAGTAATATATTAAAAAATGTGTTTAGGAAATTCAAGATAATATTGCAATTTAAATAAATCTGACTGTAATTTTACCTCACCAAAAAGTCCTTTTTTTCAGTGTAATGAATGTCCTCACATTAGAATCAGAATCAGAAAGAGCTTTATTGCCAGGTATGTTCACACATACGAGGAATTTGTTTTCGTGACAGAGCTTCTACAGTGCAGCAAGATAACAGAGACGGGACAAAATAGAAAAAATAGAAGAAAAAATAGAAAAAAGAAGAAAAGAAGAAAAAACTGAAAAAATAGAAAAAATTGAAAAAAAGAAGAAAAAACTGAAAAAAATAGAAAAATAGAAAAAAAGAAGAAAAAATAGAAAAAAAGAAAAAATAAAAAAAAAATAGAAAAAAAGAAGAAAAAATAGAAAAAAAGAAAAAAAAGAAAAAATAGAAAAAAAATAGAAAAAAAAGAAGAAAAAATTGAAAAAAAAGAAAAAATTGAAAAAAAAGAAATAGATTATTATATATTAAATTATAGTATATTATATTAAAAGCAGCATATAGTGGGATAGAAACAGTGTGTTGTTTTATCAGCAGATGTACATTCCTGGAGCACCAAAGCTGAAATCCCACTATTGGAAAATCAATGTCTGGAAAGGCTGAGTTGCTCTATTTGGGCCACAAATAGAGAGATCTTCCCAAAGCGGACATTGTTTCAACCCTACAGCAAATCGATTTGTGTTCGCTCTTGTTTTGGCCACATGAGGATATACGCTCTATTTAAAGAAAGAGCTGAATGGGTCAAAACAGCATGCGTGAAGCAATTAGGATCTGCTCTGTATTCAGTATAAATGTGCCTTCTCATAATGCAGCAGCGCTTCTTCTGCTCTGCAAACAGGTGCATCGGGGTCAGTAATAATGCTGTTTTTGAGCGGCACGGTGGCTCAGTGGTTAGCACCGTTGCCTCACAGCAAGAAGGTTGCTGGTTTGAGTCCCGGCTAGGTCAGTTGGCGTTTCTGAGTTTGCATGTTCTCCCCGTGTTGGCGTGGGTTTCCTCCGGGTGCTCCGGTTTCCCCCACAGTCCAAACACATGCACTATAGGGGAATTGATGAACTAAACTGGCCGTAGTGTATGTGTGTGTGTGAATAAGTGTGTATGGGTGTTTACAAGTACTGGGTTGCGGCTGGAAGGGCATCCACTGTGTAAAGCACATACTGGATAAGTTGACGGTTCATTCCACTGTGGCGACCTCTGATGCCAAAGGAAAATGAATGAATGAAATGATCGTAACAATTTGCACATGTCAATTTTACTATAATATCAAGTACAGTGAGCTTGCAAATATGTCAAATAGACTTAATGTTTAACCTTGGACAAAAATTAATTTATAAATTAATCAAAATTAATTAATTTCATTAAGTTAATTGATTATCTTTGATTTTGAATATTTAAATTCATCAAGTTTATCTTTTTTTAACAAAATTTGATCAAATTAATTATTATTAGTTACATTTTAAATTTAGTTACATAGTAAATTTAGTAGATTATCTTTAATATCTTTTACTCTTTTTAATTGATCAGTTTCCTATAATTAATTAAGCATTGCTAGTTTTTTTTTTTTAATAATTTTGTCTAAATCTTTGACAAATCACACTAATAAGGTTCAGTTGGATCAGTGTTTTAAAGGTATCAGAGGTGGAAAATGTTACACAGCAGCTTTCCCATAATAAATCAAGCAAAATAAATCTTTTAAAAAAAATTTCTTAAAGATAAAGTGCCTAACAAGGTCTTTGTGCATTCATTCTAATCAGTTTTTTCCTCCACGGCTGTAAAGCGGATACATGGATAAAAACTCTGACAGTAATTCTTCTACATTTTATTACTGAAGTAAAATATAAAGAATTTGCTTAGGATATTATAGTTATGCTTGAAATTTAATATTGCAAATAAAAAATATGACATTAATTTTACTACATTTTAATACTGAGGTCAAAATTTAGCTTAGGAAATTCTAGATTTATTTATTATTTATTTATTTAAATTCTAGACTATTTAATATTGCAATGTAAAATTATGACAATTATAAATGTAATATTGCAATTAAAAATATGACAGTAATTCATCTACATTTTATTACTGAAGTAATATATTTTTAAAATCCTTATGAAATCATAGATATTATTGAAATGTAATATTGCAATAAAATAAATTGTGACAATGATTAATTTAATATTGCAATTTTAAAATTCTGACAGTAATTTTACTACATTTTAATATTGCACTGAAATATTTAAAACTTTTAAAGTAAAATATAAAAAAAATGCTTAGGAAATTCTAGTTATGGTGACGTAGGTAGTGTTGTCGCCTCACAGCAAGAAGGTCGCTGGTTTGAGCCTCGGCTGGGTCAGGTGCCGTTTCTGTATGGAGTTTGCATGTTCTCCCTGCGTTCGTGTGGGTTTCCTCCGGGTGCTCCGGTTTCCCCCACAGTCCAAAGACATGTGGTACAGGTGAATTGGGTAAGCTAAATTTTCTGTAGTGTTTGAGTGTGAATTAATGAGTGTGGGTGTTTCCCAGAGATGGGTTGCAGCTGGAAGGGCATTCGCTGTGTAAAAACATGCTGGATAAGTTGGTGGTTCATTCCGCTGCGGTGACCCCTGATTAATAAAGGGACTAATCTGAAAAGAAAATGAATGAAATTCTAGTTATCCTTAACACTGCAATTTAAAACTTATGACATCAACTACATTTTACTGAACCAAAATATATATATATTGTTGTGATTGTAATGAGTGTGTTGTTGTGTCGCGGCTCGCAGCTGTGGTGTGCGTGTGCGTGTGTGCAGTAGATGAGAAGAGCATCGCAGCGGGAGAAAACTCACGCTGAACACATTTGTAGTTGTGGAGGCGTTTGAAGATCAGACCTGAGTGTAGGTTACGCTGGGACAAACACACTCGCTTCTAAAGAGCAGATCTGAGGTCAGAATGGAGATTTGATCAATTATTGAGAGCCAGCCCAGAATAAAACTGCTTTCATGTCTAAGCCTTTATATATATATATATACAGTAAAGTGAAAGTTATTCACCCTCCTATGATTTTTTTCCTTCAAATATTTCCCAAAACAGATGCAGGAATTTTTCACAGTATTTCCTATTATATTTTTTCTTCTGGAGAAAGTCTTATTTGTTTTATTTCGGCTAGAATAAAAGCAGTTTTTAATTTTTTTAAGCCATTTTAACCACTGTTATACAATAACTTGCTCACTGATTAATAAAGTCATCTGGAATGACAAAGAAAGCCTTCTTGCAGGACTCCCAGAGTTCATCAAGAGTCTTTAGATTCATCTTCAATGCCTCCTCCTTCATCTTACCCCAGACATGCTCAATAATGTTCATGTCTGGTGACTGGGCTGGCCAATCCTGGAGCACCTTCTTTGCTTTCAGGAGCTTTGATGTGGAGGCTGAAGTATGAGAAGGAGCGCTATCCTGCTGGAGAATTTGCCCTCTCCTGTGGTTTGTAATGTAATGGGCTGCACAAATGTCTTGATACCTCAGGCTGTTGATGTTGTTCATCCACTCTGCAGATCTCTCCATACTGAATGTAACCCCAAACCATGATTTCTCCTTCACCAAACTTGACTGATATCTATGAGAATCTTGGCTCCATGTGAGTTCCAGTAGGTCTTCTGCAGTATGTGTGATGATTGGGATGCAGCTCAACAGATGATTCATCAGAAAAATCCACCTTCTGACACTTTTCCAAATGATCAACAAGTAGTCAAGTTATTATGTGTTGCTCTTACAACTGGAATCAACAACAAGACTTTTGTCAGGTAGTGTAGAAAGCAGAATCTTGCAAGAAGCTTTTTTTAGCACTGCAACTGATGATCAACAGTAAAAATGACACATGTAACCTCTTCCCAACAGGGAAAACCAGCAACAATCAAGAATGCATCAAAAAATTATTAAAAAATGTCTTTATAATGGACGTCAATGGGGCAAAAACAGCCACTAACATAACAAAAGTGTAGCCAATTAAGTGTATTTAAGATCATTTTCAAAGTAGTTTCCCAAAATATGTGTCAAAATAAGGTTTGTCAGCAAAAATCATTCCATCTGCTGAAACACAGAGAAAGTTGTGCCCAAATTAAGACTCAGAATCACCCCAGAGTGGATGAAAACCACCCAACAGCACACGAGGGTTAACACTCTTAACCATGCAGTCAGGAGTGCAGGATGAAGCACCCTGGAAGTTACATAAATGCTCAGACTATTCTCAAGCCGGATGTAAACGCTTGTAATGATCTCTGGCATGGCGGTCCCTCAGGCCGTCCCATGCAGCCCGGGACGCTCTGGAAATGGGCTCGGTGGAGGGGTCGAGCGGAAAGAGAAACGCTCATTAAAGCACAGATCGAGAAATCCAGACTGACTCACAACCACTCGCTGACACTGCCAGCAGAACCTGTTCTCATAACCCGCTTATCAAACTGACACATCGGACCGCTGGCTCACTTAATACACATCAAGTGCTCGCGCTTCAGAAGGGGAAGAGTTTTGGGCTGAAGGTGTTTGGAGATTGTCGTGTGTCTGAATGAAAAAAGGAGAATTTCTACAGTCAACACTACACAGTTTTTGTCTTGTTTCTTGTCCAAATGTCTAAAAATTCTTAAATTAAAAAGCATTTATTAGGTAATCCAGATAATATTGTTTTGTTTTCAGAAATAATGAGCCAAAATTAAGTAAGTTCATCCTTTAAAACAAGCTCAATAATCTGCCAATGGGGAAAGTGGAATAATCTTGTTTTTCGTTTTGACATAAGATTATTTGGCTTATCTCATTGGCAGATTACTTGTTGCTTGTCTAGAAAATGCTTCTGGATTTAAGAATTTTTAGATATTTGGACTAGAAACAAAACAAAAACTAGCCAAGGGGGGTTCGGGTGGTTCGAAAGACCAAATATTGTATTATTATTATTATTTTTGAATTTTTCTTATTATTCAAATGGCCAAATTCTGACTAAAGGGAAGTTGATTGTTCTGGCCATGTTATTGTTATATTAAATGCACACTTAAAATAGTATGGTAAGCAATTTGACTAAATAATTGGAAATATTTTTTGGTACATCAAAAAGTGTGATTATGATAACCATTCGACAAGAAAATCCAGCAAAAATAGTTCTTAAAATGTCACTGAAATGCAGTATTCATACCTTATAATTAAATATAAAATCAGGTAAATAACTGCAAAAAGGTTCAGTTTTCCAGAAACAAAATAGCCAGCCTTTTTAATAAGCTGGCTACAGTGCAAATATAACATGTCTCATATATCAGTATTGTGCCTTTACACAGGGTGTAGTTTTCCTGACAAATTGTTTCAACTATAATTGGACTTTGAATTGGATTTTGTTTTTAAAGTGGATTAAATTATTGGTGGGGACATTTGTATGGTCGGTGGATATTGGTGGGGACGCGTCACCTCCGTCCACCCTAAATCTACGCCCCTGGCCAACATGCAAAAGGAACTCCAAGTGCATTTTTGTTTCTGTCTCCAAGTTACTTAAGAATAAGTTGTCCATATATATGTGGTGTGCTGTTCAACATATATATGGACAACTGATTCTTAAGTAAATTGGAGACAGAAACAAAAATCCATAAGTTTAGTCTGTTAAGCTAAGCATGCGCAGTGACTTCTTCTTATATGGTTTTATTGGTGGGTATTCGAACTAGCTTATACATGCATACCCCATCTATTGTGATGGAGGCGTACAGTAACACTAGAGCGAGTCGTTCATGTCAAGAGCTTAAATCTCATTGAATCAACAAGTTCTCACCTAATTCCTTTGATTATTTCTTCATTTAATTTTTCAAACAACTACAACGACTCATTTAACAGAACTAAACTGGTTCCATTCTTTTCCATAAGACATAATTGTATTTCGCAAATCGAGCAAGTGGCTTGTTGACTTTTTTGACTGTACCATAATTTAGTAAACGTCCCAAAACTGCCTGATGAAATAGAGACTAATGTTAGTTCATTAATGTTAACTAAAGGAACCAATATTTACTTTCTAAAAAATGTTGAATTGTTGTTACCCAACTTTGGGTCAAATATGGACAAACCCATTTTTTTCCAACTAGACTTTTTTTCAATTCAATTTGACCCAACCCAGCATTTTAGAGTGTAAATATTGGTTCTTTTATTATTATTATTATTATTATTATTATTATTATTATTATTATTATTATTATTATTATTATTATTATTATTATTATTAATATTATTATTATTATTGTTGTTGTTGTTATTATTATTATTATTATTATTATTATTAAAATTATTATTATTATTATTATTATTATTATTATTATTATTATTATTATTATTATTAATATTATTATTAATATTATTATTATTATTATTTCAACTAACAAATGTAATGAAAATGATGGTGTATTTGCAAAAATTGGTAACGTTACTGTAAAATGCCAGTTCCTAATGAAAAATAGAGCTCAAAATACTGTATATTTTAGATTTAAAGCTTGAATTTAGGTGGCTTTTAAGTGTAGTTCAGGTTGTTGTGCCCTTTTCACACAATATCTTTTAATATTCTGCAAGTTTCCTATTGGAAGTCAGTTTTATTCATGTTTTTAGTCTCTAATAGCATCAAACCAACTTCTGACGCACTTCTAGATTAAC
The DNA here is from genome assembly GCF_903798145.1 of Danio aesculapii. NCBI lineage: Eukaryota > Metazoa > Chordata > Actinopteri > Cypriniformes > Danionidae > Danio > Danio aesculapii. The sequence goes on along the minus strand of NC_079445.1, from coordinate 1,372,957 downwards.
CAAAAACACTTTCCAATAAGGTGCAATAAATAACTAAGCTATTAATGACCAAGACATTTGTTACAGTATAAACTGATATTTGTAACCTTAATTGTTAATAACTGTTAATTCTAGCTCATATCAACTGAATAATATTACAAAATAAATTGTATTACTATGCATTAGTGTTGTCATTACCATAGAAGTTGTGTGTTGACTAATATAATTAACAGTACTAGTGATGTTTCACATTTATTACATGCTGTTTACATGTTTTGCAATACAAAGCAGCAAATTCATGGTCATTTTCTCATGCAGCCCTTTCTATATTCTGATTTAACATCTATATTTACTATGTATTTAGTTTGATTTCTGTTTTTCCCACATGGAGTGCGTTAAAGGCTTCAGCGAATGTGTTCTCGCAGCTGAGCTTCCGCCGCTCACAGCCCGGTTTAATCTCTAAACAGCCAATATTTCCAGGATTTGGGCCAATCAGGCGGGATTTAAAAATATCCATTCCTTTTTTTTTTTACCAGCAGTTTGTGTCGGTGAAGTCAGACCCCGGCCTGCTGTTTGCGTGATTCATAGTATCATGTTCTGCTGTGACAATTAAAGTGGGCGAACACAATGTTCATTACACCCAGGACTTAATCTGTCATTTGTGTCCATCAGTGAAGTGATATGAGGAGATAGGACAGCCTACGCTCTCACAAATAAAAGGACTAAAGCTGTCACTGGTATGGTATGTTTTAAAGGTGACCTATTATTATACAAGATGTAAAATAAGTCTCCGATGTCCATATGTGAAGTTCAGCTCAAAATAGCACACAGATAATGTTTTCTAACTCTCTGAAACTGACCCTTTAGGCTTTGATGTCACTTGTGACTGTCGCTTTAAATTCAAATGAGATTGTGCTCTTCTCAGAAGAAGGTGGAGCTACAGAAGCCTGTGTGTCAGCATAGTGGCAGATTCAAAGCAGGACTGGTGTTATCTGTGTGAATAAGTGAACTTCAGTCTATGTCGCTCCTGTCGCTGTCTAAAACTCCACATCTATAATCCTCTTAGTCTATGCTGACATTATCTTCAGCTGCTCAAACACTCTAATGGCTAATGGACAGACGGCTGCTTCTCACTCAGGTTAAATACATATATTTACAGTTGCAATCAGAATTAATAAACCCCCTGAATTATTAGCCCCCCTGTTTATTTTTACCCCAATTTCTGTTTAACAGAGAGCAGATTTCTTCAACACATTTCTAATCATAACAGTGTTAATAACTCATCTCTAATAACTGATTTATTTTCTCTTTGTCATGATGACAGTGAATAATATTAGACTAGATATTCTTCAAGACACTTCTATACAGCTTAAAGTGACATTTAAAGGCTTAACTAGATTAATTAGGTTAACTAGGCAGGTTATGGTAATTAGGCAAGGTATTGTATAATGATGGTTTGTTCTGTAGACTATTGAAAACAAATATAGCTTAAAGGGGCTAATAATATTGACCTTAAAATGGCTTTTAAAAAATTAAAACTGCTTTTATTCTAGCCGAAATAAAACAAATAAGACTTTCTCCAGAAGAAAAAATATTATCAGACATACTGTGAAAATTTCCTTGCTCTGTTAAACATCATTTGGGAGATATTTAAAAAAGAAAACAAAATCAAAGGTGGGCGAATAATTCTAACTTCAACTGTGTGTGTGTGTGTGTGTGTGTGTGTGTGTGTGTGTGTGTGTGTGTGTGTGTGTGTGTGTGTGTGTGTGTATATATATATATGTGTGTGTGTGTGTATATATATATATATATATGTGTGTGTGTGTGTGTGTGTGTGTGTGTGAAGAGTTCAGATGCAAAAACCTCTGAATGCCATCTGAAATCTTCTAAAATGAGCATTTGTTCTCAGTCTTCGATGTTTATATTCTGTCATTTTACTTTAGAGGCGATGACAATAACCTATTCAATGACAATAACCTATTCATCATCATACAAGTGAAATATCTCAACCTATACGCAGGAAAAATGAGAAAAAGCAAACATTTCTGATGGCTTTTAGAGGCTCTTTGCAAAAAACACTTCATACAGATTTATTAAACAGACATATTTATTCAAATAATATTTTAGCCTCCAAACATATTTAGAAATTGAAAGATAATACAATTCAATTCAAGCAAAATATTACAAAAATAAATTACAAACTACAAAATTACAAAAAAAATTCAATTTTTTAATTTCTCTTGAATTTTCCTCTGTTTTAAATTTGGATTTAATATTTGTCTATAACATAAATGTGGCTGTGCTAGTTTTTGGAGAGTTATCGTAAGTTATATTGTTAGATGAGCTCCAGATTTGGCTTGAGTTCTAACTAATCTAATGTATCTGCACAAATATAATATTGTAGAGCTTCCTATTAATAATATGAATTTAAAAGAGAGATTTATGAGGGGTGTACTTATATATGCTGAGCTCTGATTTGATTTGATTTATTTATTTTCGAACAAAGTATCATACATAAAATACCATTAACAAAAATACATTTCAACATGGTCGACAATGGAGTGGGATGAAGCACAAGCTTATTATTTCCCCACCCCATTACCACATACATCATTGGTCTATTACTTAAACTTATTTCTTCCTTTACTTATCTCTTCCTTTCATATGAACACTTTCTATCCTTTTGGCATATCCGACAAACTATATGTTTGGTTCCATTCTGTACCCGTATACCTTATAACATAAACCCAGAGAAAAAACAAAATAACCTAGTACTGCAAATAGCCATTAATTAAAATTTCACCAAACCTTTCTCTTTTTATACCTTTTCAATCACCGTCATCGTTATGCTCCTTTAATAATATATATTTATACAACTTTTTAAATTGATTATTACACTGTATGACTTATATACACTGAGCACTAAATGTTTTGTCATTTTGATCCCTTTTGAAATGTTTGATCGATCAATAAACACCACATTTTATTTAAAACCATTTGTTCATCAGTTTTTAACTAAATATACAGGCTACTGAGAATATTTCTGTTGGTGTATTATCTATTTGTTGATGTATAGCTTTTTATAATGTGTTTATTATATTCTATTTCTTGTACACCATTAATTTTGAGACTCGTTTATTTTAAGCGGACAAACCCAGTGTGTGGTGCTGCTACTCTATCTGTCCTGTGCTGAGTATTTAATCAGCTGTCCTGCACATATTTCTCATTTCTGCTGTCGGGTGGGTCACTGCATGCTTAGTTTAAGTGAGCATTCCCTTCAGAGTCAGCGTTGCCGTTCAGAGGTTCATGAAAGCATTTAACATTGCATGTTATGAACTATCATAACTTATTATCGCAGAAATAAGCTGAACGATTCTATCATTTTGCATGCATGTACAGGTTTATTTATGAATATGCAAACCTTGCTCATGCACGTCTCTTCATACACATAGCCGATTAGAAATACAGAGAAATAATAATAATAATAAGACCACAATAAGATCTCATCAACACCAAGATAAAGCGCGTTCACGTACCCAAATTATTAGTTATTTACAGGTGTGTGTTTTTGCATGGATTCTCTTGAGATCGAGACGAGTGGGTTGTGTTTTTAACACTTCCACATTGCACTAACAGCAAAAAGCAACTACAATGCATATAAAATCGACAAAATATAGTAGCCTAATTTACAAATGTGTATTTTTATGTGTATTATCAGCCTGATCTCACGAGAAAACGTAAGTATTTTACGTTTTGACAGTTTAGTGGCTAATTCGTACGAAATTGTACGATTTTAAAAAGGAGGCGTGGCACCTAACCCCACCCCTAAACCCAACCGTCATTGGCGGATGAGCAAATCGTACTAAATTGTACGAATTAGATCGTACGAATTCGTACGAATTAGCCACTAAATCAAAAAGTTACAAATTGACGTGAGATTGTGTTGGTATTATCGAATCGTTTCGTTTCGATAGGATTTTTTTTACACTTTTACTTTGTATTAATAACAAATAGCAATTACAATGTGTTTAAATCAGACAAAATATACTAGATTAATTTACAAGTGTGCATTTTATACGAATTTTCTCATCGTTTTTGTTTAGATATGAGTATTTTTGATGCTTTTTACATTGCATTAATAACAAATAGCAATTACAGTGTGTATAAATCAGACAAAATATACTAGATTAATTTACAAGTGTGCATTTTATACGCATTTTCTCGTGGTTTTTGTTTAGATATGAGTGTTTTTGATGCTTTTTACATTAGATTAATACCAAATAGCAATTAAAATGTGTATAAGTCAGTCAAAATATACTAGATTAATTTACAAGTGTGCATTTTATACGCATTTTCTCATGGTTTTTGTTTAGATATGTGTGTTTTTGATGCTTTTTACATTGTATTAATAACACATAGCAATTACAATGTATGTAAATCAGACAAAATATACTAGATTAATTTACAAGTGTGCATTTTATACGAATTTTCTCATCGTTTTTGTTTAGATATGAGTATTTTTGATGCTTTTTACATTGCATTAATAACAAATAGCAATTAAAATGTATGTAAATCAGACAAAATATACTAGATTAATTTACAAGTGTGCATTTTATACGAATTTATACATTTTATGAGTGGATTTTTACCAATTTTACATCGCAATAACCACAAAAAGCAATTACAGTAAAATACAGTCGCCTGATTTACAAGTGTGTATTTTTATACGAATTCTTAGTTGGTTTCGTTTCGACATGAGTGTTTCTAAACATGCATACGGAGATTCCGTTTTTACCATCGATATGAGTGTGTGTTACGTGTGCGAGCGGGTGTTTTCCTGACTGCAGCATGTCTTCGGAGTGTGTGTGTATTCTCTCTCTCTCTCTCTCTCTCTCTCTCTCTCTCTCTCTCTCTCTCTCTCTCTCTCTCTCTCTCTCTCTCTCTCTCTCTCTCTCTGCGTGCACGCGCCGCCCCCTTTATAAATGATGCGGTGAGGATCTCCAGAATCACACCACACTCCCTCTCTGAGCGCCAGAGAGCTCAGGTCGTCCTTTTTCACGCTTTTATACGACTTTATACGCATTTACCCTTTTCTTCGCTTCTTTTTTCCGTCGATGAGGCTTTTGTACAGTCCTAGTCTGGCACACAAGTGCGTTTATTCGCTGAAATCAGCGCGTTTGGAGCTCAGATAGTAAAGCACAGCTCGATGTGGACGCGCTTCAGGGATGCTCGGCGGAGTTTAGACGCGCGACGGGACGCGATGTTTGCCTGTAAAAGAGCGACTTCTGCACGGCACTGACTGTCTCACACACACCGGAGAGAGATCAAACATGGTCCAGAACGTGATTTTGGTGTTTTTCCGCAGGAGATTGAGCCAGAGACCGGCGGTGGAGGAGCTGGAGAGCAGAAACATCCTCAAACGTGAGTATCACACCTGTCAGAGCATTAATGACTCCAGTTTCACTGATCATTACAATTAACAGCTAATTAAACGGTAACACTTACAAGAAGACACTCATTCCCTTTGCTTTTTTAAAACAAATAATAGGATTTTAAAATGAAATAAGCATTGTTGAACCTGTTTGTGCTTGTATATTTATTTTATTTGTATTATTTTGTGTGTAGAGCCTCTGACGCTAATGATAACAGTAATTCATTTATTACACTGTTTATTCATCTTCACTCACTGTGCATTAGATATGTTAGCAAGCACAACTTTTGATTTTAATAATGCATTAGTTAATGTTGAACTATGATTGACAAATGCTGTACAAGATTATTTATACTTGATATTAACCAATGCAGCATTTAAAGTGTTAACAATTAAACGATGAAGTATACAGTACTATGTACAGCTTTGGAAAGTACAGTGTTTTACACTGTGCATCAAAGTATTTTTTGATTTCTGGACCTTTAAAACAAGCTAATGTTTTGGTTTTTTTTTAAAAAATGTCTGATGGATTGTGGTTTATTATTATTATTATTATTATTGTTATTATTACTATTATTATTATTATTATATTTATATTAGTTATACTCAAAATAAAATGTTTGTTACCCGCTTGCTTATAAATAGCATAAACATCTTGTTTAAAATTCATGTTCACAAAAATAAAAATTATCCCAATGCATAATGCAATAAGTGCAGAATACACACTTTAAAAGAAACTGCAAACATCCTCAAATTAAACATGAATTATTATATTATTATTTGTAAAAATATATTCAATTAATTTACAGCTTTGGAGCACATTTTTGCACATCCAAAATGTTATTAACTGGACAAATAAAACTAGCAAATGTTTCTGAAAAATGATTACTGGATGATATATTGTGTATGCGGGTGTTTTATTAATTAAATATTATAATAATGTGTGTTACCTGCTTGCTGATGAATAAAGAGCGTTATGTTTATATCGACTCGTTACTTAAAGGAAAAAACCTGAAAATCTACAGATAATGCATAAAGCAATGCAGTTTAAAATACTAAATTCAGTAAATTCCTTATCATGAATACAGCATACTGTGGGCATTATTTGTATAGATAAATATAGTGTGTTGATATAGATAAATATAGTATACATTCACTTCGAAATCCTAAAAATGTGCTTGGTCTAGCAGTATTCCAGTGAAATAGATTTATTCTCAAAACAGCTGCTTCACTAAATCAGGTCATTAGGTTAGGTCAGGTCGAAAGTTGCACATCACCAGTTTTTTACTTTGATTGGTCACAACAGAAAATGTACTCAAATTAATTATATTTTTCAGTTAAACTTGAACTAAATTCGAAGCACAAATATGTGCATGTACTGTAGTCTAATGAACATTATAAGCATAATTATGACATTATATAGTTTGCAGTGTGGGCACTTTTATTTTATGCTATAACAATCTCTAATAAATGTAATTTGATAAGTAATTGCGTTCCAGATATGAAAAACACCCACACACATGCACAAAAAAACGGGGAAAATCTGTGTGAGGCGTGAATGTAATTTCAGCTCATTTGCAACAGACAGATTAAAGCACAATCTGTCTGGAGTTTGACACAATAATATCAGCGATTACAGATTTCTGAGGACGAGACGGAGAGAGAGATTACACATGTCTACACTTGATCACAGCCTGATAGAAACGGAGCTTCAGTTCCCTGTTTAATTGCTTGATAATGGTGCGATTTTATCTTACTAAAATAATTTGTGAGCTTTAAACACTCTTAAAATGTTTATTTGCATCTGTGAATAACCTTTAAAGGTTTTTTATACTAGAAAAAAATAAAAATAATTGCATATACACTTTAAAAAGCACAAAGATTACTTTGTTTTTTTAAAAAGTGAGTTAATCCAATGGTTTTAAAGCGATTGGTTGACATTAAAAAGTGAAAAAACATGCTGTTTTTAAAGCGATTAGTTGACTTTAATAAGTGAGTAAATCTGCTGCTTTTAAAGCAATTAGTTGACTTTACTTTAATAAGTGAGTAAACCTGCTGCTTTTAAAGCGATTAGTTGACTTTACTTTAATAAGTGAGTAAACCTGTTGCTTTTAAAGCGATTAGTTGACTTATATAAGTGAGTAAATCTGCTGCTTTTAAAGCGATTAGTTGACTTTACTTTAATAAGTGAGTAAACCTGTTGCTTTTAAAGCAATTAGTTGACTTTACTTTAATAAGTGAGTAAACCTGTTGCTTTTAAAGCGATTAGAAAATTTACTTTAATAAGTGAGTAAACCTGTTGCTTTTAAAGCGATTAGTTGACTTTAATAAGTGAGTAAATCTGTTGCTTTTAAAGCGATTAGTTGACTTTAATAAGTGAGTAAACCTGTTGCTTTTAAAGCGATTAGTTGACTTTAATAAGTGAGTAAACCTGTTGCTTTTAAAGCGATTAGAAAATTTACTTTAATAAGTGAGTAAAGCTGTTGCTTTTAAAGCGATTAGTTGACTTTAATAAGTGAGTAAACCTGTTGCTTTTAAAGCGATTAGTTGACTTTAATAAGTGAGTAAACCTGTTGCTTTTAAAGCGATTAGTTGACTTTAATAAGTGAGTAAACCTGTTGCTTTTAAAGCGATTAGAAAATTTACTTTAATAAGTGAGTAAAGCTGTTGCTTTTAAAGCGATTAGTTGACTTTAATAAGTGAGTAAACCTGTTGCTTTTAAAGCGATTAGTTGACTTTACTTTAATAAGTGAGTAAACCTGTTGCTTTTAAAGCGATTAGTTGACTTTAATAAGTGAGTAAGCCTGTTGCTTTTAAAGCGATTAGTTGACTTTAATAAGTGAGTAAACCTGTTGCTTTTAAAGCGATTAGTTGACTTTAATAAGTGAGTAAGCCTGTTGCTTTTAAAGCGATTAGTTGACTTTAATTAGTGAGTAAACCTGTTGCTTTTAAAGCGATTAGTTGACTTTAATAAGTGAGTAAACCTGTTGCTTTTAAAGCGATTAGTTGACTTTAATAAGTGAGTAAATCTGTTGCTTTTAAAGCGATTAGTTGACTTTACTTTAATAAGTGAGTAAAGCTGTTGCTTTTAAAGCGATTAGTTGACTTTACTTTAATAAGTGAGTAAACCTGTTGCTTTTAAAGCGATTAGTTGACTTTACTTTAATAAGTGAGTAAACCTGTTGCTTTTAAAGCGATTAGTTGACTTTACTTTAATAAGTGAGTAAACCTGTTGCTTTTAAAGCGATTAGTTGACTTTACTTTATAAAGTGAGTAAACCTGTTGCTTTTAAAGCGATTAGTTGACTTTACTTTATAAAGTGAGTAAACCTGTTGCTTTTAAAGCGATTAGTTGACTTTACTTTATAAAGTGAGTAAACCTGTTGCTTTTAAAGCGATTAGTTGACTTTAAAAAGTGAATATGTTGTTTTTAAAGCATTTAGTCGAATTAAATGTTAAAAAATGAGTAAATTGATGCTTTTAGAGCAATTAGTTGACTTTAACAAGTGAGTAAAACTGTTGCCTTAAAATTAAGTAAACGCAACATGTTCGTAATTATAAAAATTAAGTCAATTTAACATTTCCAAGTTACATCAGATTACTCACTTTTTACTGAGTATGACATTTCTCCAATAAAACCCTTTTGTAAGCTGGAGGTTAAATGTAGATGATTTATGGAGCCGCAGGTTTGTGGTGACGGTCTGCTCTATCTGGGGTTTGTCAGCTGTGTTCCTCAGCTGTCTCAGCACATGTGCTCCAAACACTCGCTCTCAGACCACCGTCCTAAAGCCACAGAACATTAACTGTGTTTCTGAAGTGGTTTATCATAGTTTAATCGCAGCGGATAGACACGTGCGCCCCGTTTCTTTTCCCACGACAAATCCTTTCGCAGAACAGATTCAGATAATCTACGTTTCTGACAGAGGGAGATGCAAGAGAAGAGCGTTTATCCACTGCTGTCAAAGCATGAAGCCTATTAAAGAAAAGCTGTAATATGGTTTGATAAACGGGGTCAGATGTTCAGGATTTTTACATGCGAAACAACATCACTGTCATTTAATTTTATATACAGTAGAGCTGCACAATAAATCAGTTTAGCATCGATATTGCAGTGTGTGAATCCTCAATAGTCATAATGCAGGATCTGCAGTGTTGAATTGGGATTATAGTTGATCAAGAGCCACAATCATTGAAGATTTTTACCATAATGGAGCAAAATTTGATCATTTACATGTTTAAAAACACATGTAAATGCTCAAATTTTGCTCCATTATGGTAAAAATACAGCCTGTGACTGTATGAGACTATTGCAATAATGATATTTCTTATGATATTTCCCTAAAAATGCTATTTTTATTAGCTGTTTTTAAATGTATTAATTTATTATGTTAATTAAGCAGGTAAAATATTTATTTTCAGATCTAATCATTTCTAATTCGACTCTGATTGGCTGTTTTTCCTCTCTCGAATCCTGCTATTAGTGTTTATATTCAGCTCTGGGTTCACTTTAGGATCTCTAGCAGAACAACAACTACTAGTAGGCGGGGTTAAAGATAGTAAGACCCCGCCTGATTGGTCAAATTTAGATAAACAACCAATGCATAAACTAAAATGTAATTTATCACACATGTTCATTTCCTTCGGCTTAGTCGCTGACTAATAAGAGGTTGCAACAGCGGAATGAACCGCCAACTATTCCAGCATTTGTTTTACGCAGTGGATGCCCTTCCAGCCGCAACATAGTACTGGGAAATTATCACACATGTCTGAGATATGTATATTTTATACTATTATTGCCATAACCATAATTATTTGGATATATTGTGCAGCCCTACTGTGTCGGTACAGTTTTGTGAAACATATCAGAACTCAAATGTGTATAATATCATAGTTTTTACACAGGTATTACAGGAGAAGGTGACTTATGAGGACGTTGTCCATGTTCCTGTTTTACAAAAGGCTTATAAATCATACACAATGAGGATTTTACTTATTCATAAAGTAAAAATGCAGATTCTTATGAAGTTTTTGGGATAGGTTTGGAGGAGGAATATAAAAAATACAGTTTGAAACAACAGAAACCTGCGAAATGTCCCCACAATTCCCCAAAACACTCATTTGTGTGTGTGTGCTTGTTTATGTGGTTTACAAGGACATGAAATTTTATAATGACATGGGTATGGTCTAGTTGCACTCTATTAAGTTGTTTAGAGACCTCATTCAGCATGATTTTTAAGCATTTGTAATTACGAGGACACAAGCAATGTCCTTGTAATTCAAAATGCTTCAAAATCATACCTAATGGGGTCTTTTGACATTAAAATGCTGCCACATGTTTTCTGTGAGGGTTGCATTTTGGGTAAGACCATATAATAAGAGGCTTTTACGGTACCAAATATACATTAGGCCTATGGAGAGTCCTCGTAAACCATGTGAAAATAAACGGAAAATAAACTGTCTTGATAGATTTTCTAGCATTAGTACCCGAGGGCTGTCCTCTGAATTGCGCTCTACATGTTTTGTGCGGGATTACTAACTTAATCTGTTCCTCGGTTGACTGTGTGTGTGTGTGTGTGTGTGTGTGTGTGTTTTACTCATCTGTGTGTGTTTTTTTTTTTTGCTGGATTTGCAGAGAGGAATGACCAGACAGAACAAGAAGAGAGACGAGAAATCAAGCAAAGGCTAAACAGAAAGGTGTGTGATCTCTCCTTATGAACACTTCACTGACCGAGTCTCACATACGTGTGTTTCTCCTGCTTAGCATGCAGTATTTGCTTGTGTATAATCTGCGTCATAAGGCTCAATTACTGCTGTAATAACAGTCATTCGGTGTACAGCAGAGGCTTCATCCTACTTTCTGACAACAGTTTTAAAAACAAAACCAATCATAAGTGTTAGTTTATAGAAACTGAGGTTTATATGTCATCTAAAAGCAGAATAAATAAGCTTTCCATCGCTGTTTCCATTCAAAATACAGTATTTTAATATCTGAGGCTTCAAAAAATCTAAATATTTTAAAAAATTGCCTTTAAAGGTGTCCAAATTAAGTTATTAGCTATATATTACTAACCAAAAATTAAGTTCTGATATACTTATAGATGGAAATGTATAAAATGTCTTGATGGCAGATGATCTTTACTTAATATTCCAGTGATTTTTGTCTTAAAATGAAATGTGATAGTTGGCTATTCCTACAAATATACCTGTGCAGCATTCGGTTTTGTTTCATTAATGATAATATCTGATAATAAATAGAAATATTGAACACTTAAAATCTTTATTTCAATTTATTGAAGTAATATTAAAGCAATAGTTGTAAATAATTGTCTTTGGCATGCTGTCATTATTCAATTATGTGGCTCAATAATTGCTTATTCTCTCTCAGATCATTCCTAATGTGCATATTATTGCTGAAATGCAATTATTCATTCACCACTGTCATGTTTTTTCATTTATTTTTCTGTTGCAATAAGCCACGAGACTGCAAAAAATGCTTTTTTTGCTTAGTTTTTTTGTCTTGTTTCTAGTCCAAATATCTACAAACTTTTAAATCAAGAAGCAGTTTTTAGACAAGCGAAATATATAGTGTTGTTTTCAGAAATGATATGCAAAATGAAGGGAGTTTTTTCTTAAAACAAGTCAAATAATCCTGTTTTTCGACTTGTTTTAAGGAAAAACTCACTTCATTTTCACTCATTATTTCTGTAAGCAAGACAGTATTGTTTTGCTTGTCTAAAAATACTTTGTGATTTAAAAATTTGTAGATGTTTGGACTAGAAACAAGACAAAAACTCTAAGTAAAAGCGTTTTTGCGTGTGTGTTTTGGCTTATTGCAACAGAAAATAATTATAACAGATGACAGTGGTGAATGAACAATTGCATTTCAGCAGTAATATCCATTTAGGAATGATCTGAGAGAGAATAAGCAATTATTGAGCCACATAATTGAATAATGAACGTAACTATATACGTTTTGATCAGCGTTTACAGCATCAACCTGTTAAAAGCATATAGTTCACCTCTAATTTACTCCGTTTTTACTCTTCCTCAAGTGGTTATACACCTTAATGAGTTTCTTTCTTCTGCTGAACACAACAGAAGATATTTTGAAGAATGTTGAAAATGGGTAACCATTGACTTCCATAGTAGGAAAAACAAATCCTATGGAAGTCAATGGTTACAGGTTTCCAACATTTTTAAAAATATCTTCTTTCATGTTTAGCAGAATAAAAAAAACATGTGAAATGTGATTTAATGATAGCAGAATTGTCACTTTTGGGTGAACTGTGCCTTATTTAATGATTTATTTCGCATTGTTTTACATTATACAAACATAAACAACAACCATCAAGAACAGAGATGGAAAGAAAAAAAGAGAATAGGGACTGAACTGTATAAGTACACACTTGGATACATCAAAAAACACCAAGTGGGGAAAAAATACAAGTAAATACCAGAATAAATACATTCATACATAAATAAAGACATTATTAAATGAGGGCCAGATGTCTACATGTATCTCTTTAACAGTATTTGCCTTATTCAGCAGCAGGTTGAATAAGCTTCTGTTCCTCGTCTTGTTGTTGTGTTTTCAGCTCAACCAGCGGCCGACTGTTGACGAGCTGCGGGACAGAAAGATTCTGATCCGCTTCAGTGACTATGTGGAAGTGGCCAAAGCTCAGGATTACGACAGGAGAGCCGACAAGCCCTGGACCAGACTCTCAGCTTCTGATAAGGTCAGTGCAGACGCTCACGCACGCCCCCTGCAGGACAAACATCGTGCATTACATATTCAGCTGTATTTAAGAATGGACTGTATAGCACTTATACAGTAATACAATATATAATAATAAAATAATAAAATGATGCAGAAATACAGTACAATTAGTACAGAGAGTTCACATCTGTTTGGCTGTTCTGGGTGAAAAAGTATTGGCCAAAATGTAAATAATAATAATAAAATTAATACTTTTATTTATCTTGGATGCACTAAATTGAACAAAAGTGAAAATAAAGATTGCTCATTTGAAAAATTGTATATATTTTTTATAATTTGTCAAATAAATGGCTCATTTATGCATTATTATATCACATTATTATTATTATATTATATAGAAATAAGACAATAAAGCAATAATAATAAGCAGCACAGCTGTTCTCAGCATTAATAATAATCAGAGATGTTTCTTGAGCTCAAATCTGCATGTTAGACTGATCTCTGAAGGATCAGGTGTAATTTTGCAGGAATAAATAACATAATAAAGTCAGCGTGTTACAATTTTAGTTTGTGTTTATATATAATTACAGTTGAAGGCTAAATTATTCACTCTCCTGTGAAATTTTCATTATTTTTCAGATATTCCCCAAATGCATCATGAGTTTTTTGACATAATAATTTTATAATTATTTTTTAGGAGTTTTTAACCTTTAATAGTTAGAATAGTGCAGAGAATTGACAGGAAATAGTTGGGAGCAGAGAGAAGGGAAGGGTCAGCAAAGGACCTCGAGCCGGGAATCGAACTCGGGTCGCCGTGAACACCATGGTGCTACATGTCAGCGCACTTAACCACTAGGCTATTGGCACTGACATAATAATTTTGATACCTGTTTCCCAGTGATGAGTTGCGGCTGGAAGGGCATCCACTTTGTAAAACATATGCTGGATAAGTTGGCGGTTCATTCCGCTGTGGCGACCCCTAATTAATAAAGGGACTAAGCCGAAAAGAAAATGAATGAATTTATTTTAATACCTAATTTACTTATTTTGTCTTTGCCATAATAAGACACTAGTATTCAGCTTAAAGTGACATTTAAAGGCTTAATTAATAGTCAAGTTGGGTTAATTACTCAAGTTATTGGACAACAGTGGTTTGTTCTGTAGCCAATCAGAGAAAAAAATTAATAAAAACTGTACAGGAGGGCTAATAATTATATATAATTTAGTATAATATATATTTTATTTTTAGAAATATTTAAAACTGCAGTATTTACTGTATTTTAATTAATTTAATGCAGCCTTAGTGAGGAAAATAAATTAAAAACATATATAAAAAAATCCTATAGACCTTAAACATGTGAACGCTGCTTCGGTTTGTTTGTGAATATGGTCTAGAGCAGTGTTTCTCAACCACGTTCCTGGAGGTTCACCAGTTTTGGATGTCTCCTTTATCTGTCACACCCATTACAGCTCTTTCAGTCTCTGCTAATGAGCTGATGATCTGAGACCTGGAAATTGTGCAGAGCTGGTGGTCCTCCAGGAATGTGGTTGAGAAACACTGGTCTAGGGATGACTGTGGTGTTAAGTCAACAGAGTCTGAACTGATCATTTATAAAACATCGGCTGGAAAACAAGCGATCTTGTTTCCTACATGTGCTCCGGTTGCTCATTGTTGTTGTTTGTGTTTGTAGGCGGCGATACGCAAAGAGCTGAACGAGTTCAAGAGCAACGAGATGGAGGTTCATGCATCAAGCAAACACCTCACAAGGTCAGTGTGGGTTTACAGTATATCTGTTCGGATTATAGGCATGGGACGATATCTGGATACCGTCACAATCATTTATCATGCCTAGATTGGACGTGGCCTGCTCCATATATTGTTCCATGTTTGCATAACCATGCACCAGCATGTGCATGTACGATAGATTACTTGTCGCGGTCTCTTGCGTAACTGAGAAAGGTGCGAGAACACATCCAGCAGATCAATATGGGAGGTTGTTCTATATATATCTGTATCTGGACTGTAGGATTTGCAGGATCAGCACACATTAGAGCTCGCCGACATCTATAACAAATGCTTGCTCATGTTTAGCTTACGTTTGTTTTATGCTAGACCTCATTTCTGCTGCACAAATAGATATAGCTGAACGAGCCCTCCGTCCTGTGCTGGATTGTGCTGCAGAGTCTACACTGCAAACAGTCGTGTTCTCATTTAGAGTTTCTGTCTGGCTTCTAGTCCAAATACCTCACAGTTCTCAAAATCAAGCAGTTTTTATAGTGTTGTTTTCAGAAATAATGAGTCAAAATGAAGTGAGTTTTTATTAAAACAAGCAAAATAATCTGCCAGTGGAGGAAGAGAAATGATCAAATGTCAAAAGGAAAAACAGGATTATTTCCCTTCCCCCACTGGCAGATTATTTAGCTTGTTTTAAGGAAAAACTCACTTCATTTTGGCATATTGTTTCTTAAAACGAGGGATATTTTTGCTTGTCTAGAAAATGCTGCTTTATTTAAGATATTTGGACTAGAAATGGGACAAAAGCTAAGAAAAAAAGTAAGAAATGCATTTTTTGCAGTATAAACACACACACACACACTCACACACACACACACACACACACAAGCACACATGCTAATAAAAATGGGGACGCTGTATATTGTTTTTATATACAGATCTTCAGAGAAAACATTCTGCAATTTACAATAAATAAAAACCTTTGTTTACATCAGGGGTGTCAAATCAAAACTTGGTGAGGGCCGCACTGAGTGTTGTGAATAAAGTCAGGGGCCGTACATGCACATTTAAAAAAAACTATTTATTGGAGAAAATAAAAGTGTATTAACAACTGTATAACATCTTTTCCACTTCATTAAACCACATTTATCAAAATATTAAGGTTTTACATTTAATTTAAACCACATCTGTGTCACAGCAGCTTTTATCTCTATCAAAACATGAAGGTCTCTATCCAATATAAGCATAAAACAGGACAGTAGGCTAGCACAGAACAGTAGTCTACTTTAAAAACCATTTCATATTCAGAACAACTGATAATAACACAGAAAGCCAACAACTGATATACCACACTGTAACAAGCAACAGATGGCTTCTGATATAGTATTATTAAGCTTATTCTTTTAGCTTTAAAAAGGCAACCTGATCATGAAATGATCCATGCCAACTGTCAATGCCTACAACTGAACTCAATTAAAGGTAAAAATTAAAGCAATATATTTATTAGTGGGCTAGTACAGATAAATGGTAGCCTATATAAAAAATAAAGGGTAATAAATTGTATTATTTCTATTATTTTGCTTCGAAGGACACTTGTAATATATTATATGAATAAATGTTTTCCACCATGGTTGAAATTGTCGATATTCTCTGGCCATTGTGCTAGTCCCAGAAATATTTTACCTTGTTTACATTAAGCGTAACGTTATGCTAGCGTCTAAATTAGAGAGCAGGATGAAGCGCAACAGCACCACCTGTGTCTCAATATTGTACTGGTCACCGACCTAATGTTTAAAGCAAGTGCAGGCCACTTGAACTTCATTACCAAAACGTGTTGTCGGGACTGATTAAACGTTTTGACGGGCCGCATTTGGGCCCGTGGGCCTTGTAATTGACACATGTGGCCTACATTATTTTTATACCAGTTTTACAATTGAGGATGTTCCCAAAGAGAGGTTTTGGGAGAAATTGTCAGGTTTTACTCAATTCTGGCTACAAATTTGTCCACAGGAGATAGCTAAGTAGATACACACACATACTCGTGTTGGGTTTTCATGTGTTATGGGGACTTACTATAGACACAATGATGGTTTTCCTGTACAGACTGTATATTCTCTCCCTTTACCCCTAAATACTTCTAAATATTTGATTCTGTGTGATTTATAAGTGGTTATCCTCATAAATGTCCCCACAAGATCCAAATATTCTGGTATTCCTATATTTGTAGGGACATTTGGCCCCCACGCTGTCATGAATACCAGGACCACACACACACTTGTTTTACTTGTATTGTTTCTAGTCCAAAAATGTAAACAGTCTTAAATCAAGAAGCAATTTCTTGTACAAGTGAAGCATATTGTCTTATTTTTAGAAATAATGAGTCAAATTTTAGTTTGTTCTTCCTTAAATCGAACAAAATAACCTGCCAATGGGGGAAGTTAAATAAACTTGTTTTTCCTTCGACATAACATTATTTTACTTCCCCCATTACCAAATTATTTAGTTGTTTTAGGAAAAAAACTCAATTTTCACACATTATTAACGAGACAATATTGTTTTACTTGTCTATAAAATGCTTCTTGTGTGAATAAAATGCTTAAAATTCTGTGTGATTTATGAGCTGTTTCCTTCATATGACCAAAAGCAAAAATACTGGTATTACTATACTTGTGGGGATATTTGGTCCCCACATCGCCAACCTGATTTCACCAAGTAGGACACGTTCCTGAATCAGCATCTATGTTGATCCTGGAACAACACTCCCATAAGCCAATCAGAATTAAGGGATATGTTTACCATCTATGTTGAGTTTAGGCTTGTGGTTAGGTTTGTACCCTTCTACATGATTGTTATCGAACTATTATTCCTCTCTGATTTTGGTAATAATTTACAGTTATGGTTTGGTTTAGGAGAAGGGAATAGGTGTGGATTGCATTTTCCTACAGAAATGATCTTCTAGGATAAACATAGACGTTAATCCAGGATCACAACCTACTTGGCAAAATCATGACATGCGTCCCCATAAAGTGATGGATACCAGAACACACACACACACTTAGCGCTCTTCTATTAACCTTCTCCTGATGGATGGATGATGGTTTGCACTCATCAGTGTCTTCTCTCTGTGTCCTGCAGGTTCCACCGACCATAGCAAGGTTTCTTCCGTGAAGAAGATGCTAACGGTATCTCTGTGAAGTCTAAGACCTCAGGAGGCTCTCCATGGAGGGCCTGATATTTGGGCGCTATTGAACCTTGGAGACCGTGTCTCTGGAGCTTCAGCCTGAAGAAGCCAAAACCCTCCAAACGCCACTCAGTAGATCATTCATGGTTTTTCAGGGGACTCTGGTGGGACGCTGGAAGACTGTTTGGATAAAGACACTGACTTTTTCTTCTTCTTGTTTTTGTAATGGACTGCTTTAAGCGGTCGCCTTTTGATGCCAGTTGGGGTGGGCGGTGTTTTGAGGATGTGGGCGGGGTTTTGGGGATCAAGCATGTGACTCGTTGGAACCGTTTGTTTTTTTTCCCACACCAGTGTTGGTGCTGTAGTGACACCCCAAACCTTTCTGGGCTCCTACTAAAACTTGAGTTTCATATCAGCTGTAGAGATGTTAGTACGAGGAACGGAAATCATGTCTTACCTTTGCAACGACTATTTATTGTCTGTACAGAACAAGCTTTGGATTTTTAACAAATGACAATGCCTGTCGTCTTTTATGAATGAATGAATGAAAAGATGGATGGATAGACTGATGCTTGGATGCTTGGGTGGATGGATGGATGGATGGATGGATGGATGGATGGATGGATGGATGGACTGATACTTGGATGGACGGATGGATGGACTAAAACGTGGATGGATGGATGGATGGATGGATGGATGGACTAAAACGTGGATAAATGGAATAAAACATGGATGGATGGACTAAAACATGGATGGATGGATAGATACATGTATGGATGGATGGATGGATGGATGGACTAAAACATGGATGGATGGACTTAAACAGGGATGGGTTGATGGATAGATGGATAGACTAAAACATTGATGGATGGATTTATAGATGGATGAATGGACTAAAACATGGATGGATTGATAGATGGATGGATGGACTAAAACATGGATGGATGGACTAAAACATGGATGGATTGATGGATGCATGGACTAAACCATGGATAGAAACATGGATGGAGGGATGGATGGTGTAAACATGGATGGATAGACTAAAACATGGATGGATGGACTAAAACATGGATGAGTTGATGGAGGGATGGATGGAATAAACATGGATAGATGAATAGATGGATGGATAAACTAAAACAGGGATGGATGGATGGATGGATGGATGGATAAATGGACTAAAACATGGATGGATGGACTAAAACATTGATGGATGGATTGACTAAAACATGGATAGATGAATAGATAGATAAATGGATGGATGGATGAATGGATGGACTAAACATGGATGGATGGATGGACTAAAACATGGATAGATAAATAGATGGATGGATGGACTAAAACATGGATGGATGGACTTAAACAGGGATGGGTTGATGGATAGATGGATAGACTAAAACATTGATGGATGGATTTATAGATGGATGAATGGACTAAAACATGGATGGATTGATAGATGGATGGATGGACTAAAACATGGATGGATGGACTAAAACATGGATGGATTGATGGATGCATGGACTAAACCATGGATAGAAACATGGATGGAGGGATGGATGGTGTAAACATGGATGGATAGACTAAAACATGGATGGATGGACTAAAACATGGATGAGTTGATGGAGGGATGGATGGAATAAACATGGATAGATGAATAGATGGATGGATAAACTAAAACAGGGATGGATGGATGGATGGATGGATGGATAAATGGACTAAAACATGGATGGATGGACTAAAACATTGATGGATGGATTGACTAAAACATGGATAGATGAATAGATAGATAAATGGATGGATGGATGGATGGATGAATGGATGGACTAAACATGGATGGATGGATGGACTAAAACATGGATAGATAAATAGATGGATGGATAAACTAAAACAGGGATGGATGGATGGATGGATGGATGGATAAATGGACTGAAACATTGATGGATGGATGGAATAAAACATGAATGGATTATTGAAAAGATGGATGGACGGCCTTTAACATGGATAGATAGATGAAAATATGGACAGTAATTTGAGGTAAGAAGTTATCAATAGTTAAACTCAATTATTAAATAAATTAATTATTTAAACATTAAATTAATTATTTCTGCATAAATAAATCAATACAATTTGCTTTCATGAACAAGTGTAACATTATTATAACCAAAAAGGGTTCGAGCTAACATTAAGAATGAACAGATGTGTGTTAGAAACTACCAGCAAACATGAATAACTCTACAGGCTGACCCACTGTGAGTTGACTTCTCTAATGATTTAATTAGAACTAATAGGACTTTATTAATCCGGCGTCTGACTTTACTGACAGCCCTTATTCTAATAGCTGATCTGATCTGTGCTCATTTCTCTAAATGATCTCTAGTCTTGTGTTCAAAACGCCAGATTGGATTCTCATAATGTCTTTATGCAGCAGAAAACACTTCCATTCACATACAGTAGTCTTACATAAGCTGTCAGGAAGTGTCAGCGTCCTCCAAGAAAACACGAGAACTCGTTATATCTGTTCAGACACACATACACATGCACAAACACCTGCATCTGTTAACACAAAGAGCAATTTCTGGCTGATTTAACCCATTTAAAAGGTTATTTGGTACAATTTAATTAGTATAGATCAGTTAGCAATGTTTTCGACTTTAATAAACCCCTTTTTTAAGATTTATACAGGAGAATATCTGTTTTACAGTCATTTTTGGTGTTGTTTTGTCGTGTGAATGACAAGCAGAGTACATGTTTGGCCACAAATGAAGGCTGTATCTGCAGGCGTTGTGGTTTTTCCATCATGATAGAGGATCTACAGAAAGCGGGTCAGTGGTGTCAGATG
Organism: Danio aesculapii; assembly: GCF_903798145.1. Taxonomy (NCBI): domain Eukaryota; kingdom Metazoa; phylum Chordata; class Actinopteri; order Cypriniformes; family Danionidae; genus Danio; species Danio aesculapii. Next base: position 1,352,079 of record NC_079445.1, on the reverse strand, counting down.
ATGGAGAACTGCACTAATCACGTTTCCCTCTGAGCTTCATTAAAAAAACATGGGGAGATCCGTCAGAAATGAACGAATGCATTGGGGTGATACTATAACTGCAGGCATTTCAAGAAGTAAAGGAGAAAACTCTTTATAAACAGCGATGTTGTGCTAAGATGCGCTAAAATTAATTAACAGTTTACAAATTAATAAACTGCTGAAATTATCTCCAATACACTGTAAAAAATACCTGTGAATTGCATTATAGGATGTTGATCTCTGCTCTGTCGTCAGATCATATATGAAATATATGCTTAGACATCACATCATTACTAGTGTAATAAACACTCACCGGCCACTTTATTAGGTACATCAGTCCAACTGCTGGTTAACGAGAATTTCTAATCAGCCAATCACATGGCAGCAACTCAATGCATTTAGGCATGTAGACATGATCAAGAGGATCTGCTGCAGTTCAAACCGAGACTAAGAAAGGGGATTTAAGTGACTTTGAACGTGGCATGGTTATTGGTGTCAGACGGGCTGGTCTGAGTATTTCAGAAACTGCTGATCTACTGGGATTTTCACGCACAACCATCTCTAGGGTTTACAGAGAATGGTCCGACAAAGAGGAAATATCCAGTGAGCGGCAGTTCTGTGGGTGCAAATGCCTTGTTGATGCCAGAGGTCAGAGGAGAATGGCCAGACTGGTTCCAGCTGATAGAAAGGCAACAGTAACTCAAATAAGCACTCGTTACAACCGAGGTCTGCAGAAGAGCATCTCTGAACACACAACACGTCCAACCTTGAGGCGGATGGGCTACAGCAGCAGAAGACCACACCGGGTGCCGCTCCTGTCAGCAAAGAACAGGAAACTGAGGCTACAATTCACACAGGCTCACCAAAACTGGACAATAGAAGATTGGAGAAACGTTGCCTGGTCTGATGAGTCTCCATTTCTGCTGCCACATTCGGATGGTCGGCTCAGAGTTTAACATGAAAGCATGGATGCATCCTGACTTGTATCAGCGGTTCAGGCTGCTGGGGGGGATATTTTCTTGGGTCCATTAGTACCAATTGAGCATGGTGTCAACGCCACAGCCTACCTGAGTATTGTTGCTGACCATGTCCATCCCTTTATGAGCACAGTGTCTCCATCTTCTGATGGCTACTTCCAGCAGGATAACACACCATGTCATAAAGCGCCAATCATCTCAGACTGGTTTCTTGAACATGACAATGAGTTCACTGTACTCAAATGGCCTCCACAGTCACCAGAGCTCAATCCAATAGAGCACCTTTGGGATGTGGTGGAACGGGAGATTGGCATCATGGATGTGCAGCCGACAAATCTGCAGCAACTGTGTGATGCTATCATGTCAATATGGAGTAAAATCTCTGAGGAATATTTCCAGTATCTTGTTGAATCTACGTCACAAAGGATTAAGGCAGCGCTGAAGGCAAAAGGTGGTCCAACCCGGTACTAGTAAGTTGTACCTAATAAAGTGGCCGATGAGTGTAAATATTTAGACAGACAGTCTCCATAGCATTTAACTGAAATAAAATCCATCTCGTCTTGCAGAGTTTAATAACATTTGTGTGACAGACACTATATGAATAGCAAAATACCTCTGTGTCAGATCAGCGCCGGTTATGTAAGAGCGTCAGATGTGTTTTTAACACTCACATTATTTCATCTATTCTCAGTAGAGATGTATTTGCATAATTTCCACAGCATAATTACATTACTCACAGCAGGAACAGTGTGAGGAATGAGTGGCATCAGTAAAAACAGTCTATGGTGCAAACCAGCGATCTGGGGAGTTATGATCGCTGGTGACCGTGACACTAAACATGAAAATGAGTTTATATTACTGTATTTATTATGGTTGCAGATTTCAACTAAAAGTACTTTAAGGTATTAATATATGCTTTCTTCATGGCTAAATTATGTTCAAATTTCCCCCCCAAAATTACATTTATGCTTTTGTGGTTCAGGGTCACAAATGTCATATTAGGGGTAAAATACGTTTCTAATAATGTGTTTTTGTCTTCAATATTTAAGTATTCTGAACTCTAGATACTAAAAAACATCAAATAATTGTCTTTCAATTTGTCATAAAATGATTGTGGTTGTAATTATGCCGGATTTCATTTTTAACATATAACCCCTTTTCACTTTGACACCATAAAAGTTAAAAGAAGTTTATATATCACTGTATTTATTTATTTTATGTTATTACGGTTGTAGACGTTAGCCATAAGCACCTTTAGTATTAATACATGCTTTCTTTATGGCTTTATAATGTTTAGATTTCTAAAGAAATTACATGTGTGGTTTTGGGGTTCACGGACACAAATATCATAATAGGGGTAAAATAATGTTGTAAATAATGTGTTTTCTCCATCATTAGTTCAGTATCCTGACCTCTAGATTTCAAAATACATACAATAATTGTGTTTTAAGTTGTCATAAAATGATTCTGGGTGTAAATATGGCTGATTTTACTTTTAGGATATAACTCATTTTCACTTCAGCACCATATGAACGTGAAAATGAGTTTATATCACTGTATTTATTCATTTTATATCATTATGGTTTAGACTTTATGTAGCTTAAAGTATTAATATATGCTTTGCTTAAACTTTCCAACAATTTACATTTATCTCAATTAGTTCTAACTACAAGATAAAGCTTGTTAAATAAATACAAATGTAATGTCTTCACTTTCCCAGTCCATCTCCTCCTCCAGATTCACAGCGCCATCTTCTGTCTGCTCGCAGAACTGCTTAAAAACGTGCTTTCTTTAAAAACAAACCCTAGTTAATGCTTATAAATGGTTATACAATTAAATTAAATAAAAATATATAATAGCATAATAAATGAGAGCAATAATTTATGAAACAGAAGTGAGAAACAGAATATGTTGGTTTATTTACTGCAGAAGGACTTTTTATTTTCAGTATCCCGATTAAAGCACTTCCTGTGAACTGTTGCGCTGTTACAAAATGGCCAGGTTTAAGGTAAGTCTTCTTTAATAATTAATGATCTTCACAGCCTGATTGATGTGGGATATAAACATCTCAGAGAGTAAGTAGCACTGCATTAAATTATTGTTCAGCGCCATGTCTTTAAAATATGAACTTTTATTGTACTCCAGTATTTTCAATGGAGAGCCTGCTGATCCTGACGCCGTGTGTGTAAACGGCTTTTCATCTCGTTTTACACTTGACCAACTAAATAAATGCTTCAATCTACATAACTGATTGTATTTTAATTATATTACAACACCCATGCTGTAAAAGAAATCTTATGAAATTGAAAAATGTCACGTTCATCGGAAGTTTATCAGTAGGGGAAAAACACTAGCTGTGCAGGCTGAATAATCGACACCAGAGTGATCTGCGCTGCAACAACTGTCCAAATGTGTGGCAAAGGTGAGGCTGTAAATATAGTCATTTTGTGTTTGGTTTAAAGACGACGGATATTTTAAGAGCTGAGCTCAGATCATGTGCTCATACAGCTGGACTGGGTCAGAAGTACATTATTGGGCTTCCTCAGATGCCTTCAGATCTCTGTCGGGGAAAGGTCTAGAAGAGCGCACAAAACATGTCCAATAAACACTGACCATCACTCACATGTGAATAACAAACTTTAAAGGTGCTGTGTGTAAGTGTTTGACTCTTCTAAAGTATAAAAACACCATCATATGTGTGCAGATATTCAGAAACATGCTCAGTGAACATTCTTGTTTATGTGAAAAACAATGCTGAAGTCAGATATTCTGCTTTGAATATGTGCGTTACATGCAGGAACGGCTGTCTTTGTTTTGGTCCCTTTAACTCGCCCAATGCCACTATTATAGCCAATTATACATCAGCACCGCTGCCTTGGTGGAAAACGGCGTATTTCATTCATTGCGTCAGTCAGTCATTCGAAAAGGCTGTCAAAGTGTGCATCTGTGACTGAAATGCGACCTCTGGTGGACTGTAGCAGACTCCGAAATGAGACGCAGATTCAGAGTTCCACATGAGGTTATTAATTAGCAAATAATATAAATATTACGAGTGTAAACATTATGTGAGCAGGTTACATTGTACACGCTACATGACGAGATTTGCAGTGATGAGCAATTTGGCTGTTTGTACCAGACGAAACATAACAGAAATGTAAATACAACCATTCAGAAGCCCAGAATAAGCACTCATTCATGAAATGGTAAGGTTTATAATCTAATTAATACATATTAAACCTCTTTAACTTTATTAAATGTAGATGTAAATCTAGATGCTGAATCACTGACATCTGTTGGTTTGAACTCGCTCCTGTTGGTCAATCTGGCAACCTGCTCTAGCATGTGTTTTGATCCAGGAATGCAATACCTAGTTCAACCACTGGGTGTCAAACTTACATACTGCACCTTTAAGATGCATAAACAATAACTTTTTTCTCCCTTATAAAAATTAACCATGTTTTTACTATAGTAAACATGTCTATAGTATAAATATAAATATGCCTATAGTAACCATGGTTTTACTATAGTAATATTATAGTGATACTATACTATATACTATACCTACTGTAGTAATATTGTAGAAATACTATGCTAACACTGTAGGAACCATGACTGTTTTAAAGGACATGAGAACATGTTTTTATTGTACCACAGTTTTGCTATAGTAATATAATTGTATTAAGCTATAGTAATCATAACTGTCGGAATAACGGATACAAAGCAGGTTGTATTGCATTTAACAAAAGTATGCAATAACATTAAAAAAGGACAAAAACATTTTAAAAAATAGTACAAAACCTGAATAAAAAGTGAAATTATATGCAGATTTTATTAAAAACATTTGTAAGTTATTTGGAAGAGTATGTTAACCATGTATAAATAGGTTTACATGTGACAGTTTGATTCAGAAAAATCTAATCCACATCTATAATCCTCTTAGTCTATGCTGACATTATCTTCAGCAGCTCAAACACTCTCATGGCTAATGGACAGACGGCTGCTTCTCACTCAGGGCTGCTGTTTATGCTAATGAGATGGAGAGATGGGACTAGTGGGCGGGGCTTTCCCCCTCTGATGACACGTACAAAGGGAGAATGTCGATCAAAGTGTTTCTGCAGACTGTTTTGATCAAGTCTGATTAGAATAGTTGGCGGTTCATTCCACTGTGGCGACCTCTGAAATAGAGACTAAAGCCTGGTTTAGACTTCTGCGTCAAGTGATCGGCGTGACCCACGGCGCATTCAATGTGTGTAGCTGTGCATTTATACGTCTGTGTGCTGTTACTGTTGTTCTGCAATAACACTTCTGAAATGCTAGTTGGCAGTGAAGTGTTTATGTTCCTGTGTGTCGAGTTTCTTCGCTGGTGTTTTGTTTTTTCTGAACGCTTCCTTAATGTACAAGTGGATCAAACTCGCTCATTTTAATGCAGGAACCGGCAGACGTGCAACATCTTTAATCATGAGGTAAACACAAAGCAAAACTTTCCATCTGGAGCTCCTTCACGGCACTCCACACTTGTAAACAATCGCTCCATCGGGCTCGCGCGGCTCTCGGTCCCGCCCACACTCGTCAGCGCTACCAAGCCGACCAATCACAGAGCTTGCTCTACGCATCGTTGCGACACGTAGCTACATTTTTGGAGAGGTGCACGTCAGCATTGCTGACTGCCACGGCGAGGGCTGTGCGTCCACGCGTAGGCCGTGCCGTAGCATACGCATACGCTTGATGCAGAAGTATAAATCAGCCTTAAGGAAAATAAAATAAATGAATGAATCTCCCCCAAACCCCCCAATAATTCGCACCCTGATTACGCCTATGGAGAGTCCTCAAAAACCAACATATGTATGTGTGTGTGTGTGTGTGTGAAATCTTTTAGTGTACGCTCAAATGAAATGCACTAGGCTGTCTTCACACTCTCTAGGGACGGTCAGTTTATAAGTCTGGCAGGTCAGTTTATAATTACACCCGTCATTGTTGTCCCAGAACTCAGATCCTGGCACCCGGAAGCAGACGGCGAACTGCAGCACGGCGCCCGGCTGCATGATGAACGGAGGCACCGGCAGGAGAAAACGGAAAACGTCGGTCTCCAGATCCCCCCTGCGCACGCTGCACACCCAGCCGGCCCTACAGTCCGCACTGCTCCTCCAGTCGGTGAAGGAGTAGCGCACTATGACCTCCTTCTGGAAGCACAAATTCAGCACTTCTGCAGTTCCAGTGATGCCCAGCTCTGAGCAAAACACCCGCTCCAGACACACTCTCTGCCGGCACAAACGCCTGGTGAACGCAGAGACATTGGTGGTCATGTTATCAGGGAAGGAGGGCTGGAAATAAGGTAAGGAGAGCTCCAGGTTTTTCTTAGAGGCCAGTTCTGAGCTGGCCAATAGGCGTGTGATGACGTGAACCGGCACCAGTGGATCGTCACTGGATTTGAAGAACTTCACATCTTCCAGCTGCAGGCCGAGAGAGTCCACGAAGCGGACCTGGACGTTCCTGCAGGTTTGCTGATCGCTGGAGGATGAGAGGGATTTGGCTCTTCTCCTCATGATGGGTTTGGGCTCCGGTTCGCAGGACAGCCGCCGCCGGATCACGGGATCCTGTGGAGGAACGGATGCTGGTTTTGGGCTGGGTGGTCGTATGGCCACTGGGGGGCGCTGGGGAGGGGGTTTGGGGTTGTAAATGTTGCGCAGATGAAAGGTTTTGATGGGTTTTGATAGCTCGCCAAATGCACTTGTGAACTGCAAGGCGGGTCCTGAGACGTGCGGATAGGACTCCATTCTCAGTGGGATTTCTAGAAGCAGAGAATGCAAACTTGTATTAAAAATAATGTCATAGTCATATTTGAGGGCATAAAAATCTAACAAATTCATGCAAGAAAATTGGTTTATGTAGTTTTATTACTATTTATGTGTGTGTATCACGTAATAAATCTATAATACACACATATTATGTCAAAACAAACTTTTATATCTGCAGTCTGAGGGTTCAGAATAATCAAAACATTGAGAAAATCACCATTAAAGTTCTTAGTAATACTCATTACTGACCAATTATTCATTCATTCATTCATTCATTTTATCTTCAGCTGTTTATTAATCAGGGGTCACCACAGCGGAATGAACCGCCAACTTATCCAGCATGTTTTATGCAGCGGATTCCCTTTCAGCTGCAACCCATCACTGGGAAACACCCATACACACTCATTCACACACATTTACCTTACCCAATTCACCCATACCACATGTTTTTGGACTTGTGGGAGGAAACCCACGCCAACACAGGGAGAACATGCAAACTCCACACAGAAATGCTGTGAGGCGAACGTGCTACCCACTGCGCCACCGTGCAGCCCTAATCAAATATTGAGTTATGATCTATTTACATTGAGAAACATACTAAATGTCTACATGAAACATGAGCTTTCACTAATATTATAATGATTTTTGGCAAAAAAATAACCCATACAAAGTATTTTCGTGATTGCCAAAAATATATCAGTGATTGGTTTTGTCGTACATGGAACCACACACACACACACACACAAACACACACGTTTGTTTTTGTGAATTGTGGGTACATTACACAGGCTTTCATTGTTTTTATACTGTCCACACTGTATTTTGCACTGCTCTAACCCCTAAACCATCGTCAGGAGACTGAGTGTAGTTTTACTCTCTGAAAAAACTCATCCTGTGGGGTTTATAAGCTTTTAGAGAAATGAGGACGTCAGCAATCTCCTCATATTTCCTATTTTCTTGTAATACCTGTGTCATCATACCTATGTCATTATACAGATTTGTGTCCTAATATCTCACAAAAACACATACACACACACACCTTCATCTTAATTAATCAGTACACTGAAATGATTCAAAGATGATTCCTTGGATTTACTAAACTCTTTTAAGTTAAGGGGTTGTAAACAATTTATTTGGGGCTGAATTTATACAAACGAATTAAGTTGATCATTACTCAATTTAATTTGTTTAAATTCAACCCAAATAAATTGTTTGCAACAGTTTTGCAGACGTCAATATTTTCAGTGTACACTATATTCTTTTTTGCTTGTTCAAACTACTTATTTAAAATGAGCTGAAACAACACAATTCTTGAGATTTCATTGGGGCAGCTTAATTTTTTAATGATCAATCCACATACATTTGTTAAAAGTGTTAAGTTAACTTAATCGATTTGTGTTGGGACAACTGCGATGTGTGGAACCCTGCATTTTTCACAGTGTACTGTTACAATGTAAACACCAAATAAAATATCAGCTAATATTGTTGCTGTTTTGACAAGTAGCATCGTGTTTTGCCATATTTTAATTAACTTTTTGTTTCTATAACTGTATGATATATTATACTACAATATACACAACAGTCTACTATAGTAAAAACTCAAGTATTGGTCACAGTATTGCTTAAAGTATTTATTACAGTTTATCAGTTCTTACAATGTTAATATATTATACAGAGTAATACACTTAACTATAGTCTGGTTCAAAAACACTAGTATTTACTATAAAATTGTAATAGTATTTTTTAATGTGGGAACGTAATCTGTTATAAATAATATGTTATGAATGCATAAAGCATAGGGTTGACGGCTCCTTTTAGAAACTCTGTACTGTACATCTTACCTTGGGGAAGATCTTGGTGATCCACGAGGCACTTGACTTTATGAAGAACTCTCCCTCGGGACGTGCAATTAAAAACGAATGACTATGCACACAAAGACTAACGTTAAAGTAGACAAGAGGTCTTCATCCCCCAGAGAGATTGTAATAAAATACGCGGAGATCGAGCGCCTTTGACATTTAAACGGTGGTCGCGCTGGGAGGTGAAGCCAAACCAGCACACGCCGACGATTATTATTAGACCACCGTGCATCAAATAAGACATTCTGCAGTCTGAAAACCACATATAAACATTTCAGTTTCCAAAACACACCGCTGAGACGTGTTATTTGCACGGTCGATAATATTTACACGCGTATGTAGCCTGTGTAATTCTGTTTAAAGGGTCCAGGGTTGCCAGGTATTCACAACAAAAAGTAGCCAAATGGCACACACACACAAAACAAGCCCAATCCCTAAAGGAAGGAAAATATTAAGGTCAATATTAATATTATATTACTATTTTAATTCAATATTATTTATGTAGCACATTTAAAAACAATCATCGTTGACCACTTCACGTCAGAAAAGGTACAAAATAAATTAAAATACAATAGAAAATAACTAATACTGTAACCCTGCAGACAATTTTGTGTTTAATAGACGTCTCAAAGACATCTAAACGTAGACAGCTTGGCTATTTCAAGGCTAAATTTGGGCTTTCAGTGAAAATCTAATAGACGTCTAAGAATAGCCCAAAACTAGACTAGTCAAATAGACAAATTAGACAGACTTTATATGTGTAGTCATTCATTTCTGTTTATTTGAAGACTAGTCTAGTTTTTGCCTATTCTTAGACGTCTATTGGATTTTCACTGACAGCCCAAATTTAGCCTTGGTTTAGCCAAGACGACTATGTTTAGATGTCTATTAGACATCTATTAGACATCTATTAGACATCTTTTTTAAATAAAAAATAAAAAATTGCTTGCTGGGAACCTAGTAAAAAACTCAGCTCGGAGTGAACGACAAATTATGCAGGTGTTTCTTAAGCATCGTCTTATACATCTTATATGAATATAATTTATTTATTCATTCATTATCCTTCGACTTTCTATTTCAGATGTCGCCACAGCAGAATGAACCTCTATATATGATTATAATAAATCATGAAAAATAAATATTAAATAAATATAAATAAACAACCCACGGACATCAAAAGTAGCCCAATTCTGCAGGATAACCGCGGACTTGGCAACACAGATGGGGTCCCACACATGTATGTTTACAGTATCATATCCGTCTCCGTATATCATATACGACTCCGAGGCTGCAGACTACTACATTTCCCATATAACAATGCGCCCACAGCTGGAATACACGCCTGCGTAAATACCCTCATTAAAATGACAGGTTTCAGACAATTAACACTAAATGAAGCCCATCGATCTGCTCCTGAACGCCCGCGTTGAGCGATGCGTCTGATTACAGACAGACTGATCCGGTTGCTGAATTATTTACGGTAGATCGGTACTGATGCTCGGTGGATTATTACAGGGATCGGCGACAGACAGAGACGATTAATCGAGGGAGAAAACATCAAATGAGCAAGAAGAATGGATAAACGCTCAGCTGGGAAGAGAAAACGTTAATTATAGGAGATCCAGGTTTGAGGAATATGGGAACAGTCCTGCAGGAGAGCACTGCACATAACAGTCTGAATCTCAACCACAGCAGATATAAAGCAGCGAGACATGCAGCTAGGTAAGAACGAGTGACTGTCCATTCAAATCATCGTGTACTGGTTTTACATTTACTATAGTATATTTAAACAGTAAAGTGTATTACTGTATGTATTACAGTACTATTCACAACTATAAATGCTTCAGCATACTGTAGTATCAACTAAACTGTAATAAATACTGTATGTTTCAGTTTTACTACAGCAAACTGATGTATATTGTAGTAAATTATCCTCCCATATGAACAATCTATAATAATTTAAAGTAAATACTATAGTGAATATAACCATACTGTATTTTACAGTAAACCGTGATGTATTTTACCCTCCCATACAAACAAACTATAGTAATTTAAAGTAAAAACTATAGTGTTTTTGAACTATACTTTAGTAAAATGTATTATAATTTATTTATTATAGCAATCACAACCCTAAATGCTCCAGCATACTGTAGTATTAACTGAACTGTAATAAATACTGCAGTATGCTTTAGTTTTACTACAGTAAACTGTGATGTATTGTATTATATTATACCTTCCCATATGAACAATCTATAATAATTTAAAGTAAATACTTTAGTGTTTCTGTACCATACTGTAGTAAAGTGTAGTATGTATTGTAGTATTCACAACCATAAATGCTACAGTATATTGTAGTATTAACTGAACTGTAATAAATACCGCAGTATGCTTTAGTTTTACTACAGTAAACTGTGATGTATTATATTATACCTTCTCATATGAACAAATGATAGTAATTTAAAGTAAATAGCCTACTATAGTGTTTTTGAAGCATGCTGTAGTAAAGTGTATTATACTGTATGTATTAATCAACCCAAATGCTCCAGCATACTGTTGTACTATTAACTATAGTGAACTGATAAACTGTAATAAATACTGTAGTATGCTTTAGTTTATATTAAGCCCTCCCATACAAACCAAGTATAATAATTTAAAGTAAATACTATAGTGTTTTAAACCATGCTGTAGTAAATTACTTGAATTTTAATTTGCACTAATTGTATAGTTGCTATGGTAACACAACAACTTCAGTAATATAAACGCATGACCCAATACTGTAGTTTTCCACAACTAGAAGGTATATTATACTACAATACACCAGTTTACTGTAGTAAAGCTAGATCATTTTACAGTTCATCAGTTCACTATAGTAATACTCCGGAGAGTAAATACTACAGGATGATACACTACTGTATTATGGTTCAAAAGCCAAAAAAGTCTTTACTGTACATTTTTATAGTATTTTCTCATGTGGACTATAGTTGTGTTAAACTACAGTATTTGGTCACTTGTCAACACAGGCTCATTGTGAAAATGTACCCCCGTATACATTTCTGGAGAGCACAAATTCTGTAGCCTGAGCTATGTATGGCTGCATTTCATCTTTAAAACGAACGCTACAGGACGGTATGACGCAGACGACGACTTCTGTTTCTTTTTGCACTACTAGCTGACCGCTTAACTCCATGTGGACGGCATTTCTGCCATTACCAGTTTGCCTAGTAGCTCAAAGCGTACTTTTGGCAGACTTGAGGTGCAGAGAGGAGTTGACCATGATGACGGGGGTTGAAGTACAGCAAAGAACGCTTCTAGAAAGCAGGTAAAACAAAAATAAAATAAATAAGTAAGTAAATAAATAACAGGATGAGAATGTGGTAAGATCTGAAAACGTGGTAAAAATTAGGCTTTTTTTCTGGATTGCTTTTGAAAACACTGTCGGTTGGATTTAGGGAAGGCAGGGGGTGGGGAAATCAGTCAGTCGACAGCGGCCTCTGGTGGATTTACGTGAGAACAGCAGGCGTGAATGGCATCCTCGAGAGAAATTTGAGATCTGAAAATGTGTGCACAGCAGCCTCTGGTGGATTTCGTGAGAACAGCAGGCGTGAATGGCACTCTTGAGAGAAATTTGAGATCTGAAAATGTGTACACAGCAGCCTCTGGTGGATTTGCGACAACAAAAATTGCGAGAAAAAAATGTACCTCTTTGGATGAATTTCACGCTGTCCAGAAATGTATACAGGGGTATGTATCCATAATGAGCCTGGGTTGTAATTTGTTTATATAAACGCAGTTGTTGTGTTACCATAGCAACCATAGTTACTAAGTACTTTACTATAGTATGGTTCAAGAACACTACTTTGTACAGTATTTAGTATGAGTTACTATGGTGTTATTTTCATGTAGCTTGAAAAAGCGGCAGATATGCAATATCAACCAAATTACAGCTGCTTCATTTATACATGATGTTAATCAACTTCCCTTTTATTAAAAGCAAGAAAACCTCAAAGGCACCTGTGCTTCCAACACCAAACACCAGCCCTTCATCTGAACCTGTGAGTAGCTTCTTAACAGTAAGGGTTATATTATATTAATAATATATATTGATTATATAAATTAATTATATTATTAATTATATAATATAATCATATTATATAAATGTATTATATATATATATATATATATATATATATATATATATATATATATATATATATATATATATATATATATATATAATGCAAATACGGCTATTTAATAAAATTTAATAAAATGTATTATATGGTCAAAAATTATTAGGCCTGTTGTGAAATTATAATAATAAAAACTGAAAAAGTGAAAAATTATTAACTTTTTTTTTTCAAATGATTAACAAAGCAAGGACATTTTCAAATTTTGTTGCAATAAAAGTAAAAAAACAAACAAACAAATAAATAAATAAATAATATTGCAACAGAGAAATACAGAGAACTCTCTGTAGACTGATGGCATTTCATGCTGTTCAGCTCTAAAAATGTGAGCAAAATCAGCTGTTTTGTCATCACTTTAGACATTACGCTAGAGAATCATACAAACACTAGCTCACTCTTGGTGATTTAGTTACGGCTTCTGCTGTTCTGATGTCAGTTGCAGATGTAAATGAACGGCGGAAGAAAGTAGTTCCTAATACAAAAGGCTTTTTAGACTCTCCGTGTTTGATTTTCTTTTTTATACACACAATTATATCGTCTAACTGTATAAACACTATATCACACTCGTAGCAGTGCGATGTGGCAGTGTGATTTAGCTCATATATATTGTCGTGGTTAATGTAGAGTAAGTGCTGTTTTCTGTGTGTCTCCAGGTCTGCCAGCAGAGGTTAAGACGAATAAGACCAGACACAATGCTGATAATGGCCAACCCCACACACAGGTTAGAAAAGGCTCTGGCACAAATAATAGTACTGGAGATTATAGTGAATATACTCAATTTGACCGTGTTCCTGTTATGCATATGTGACCAGGGTTATTATTTGTTAAATAAAACCAGAAACATTTTATTTTTAGGATCTTATATTAGGTCCCTATATACTGTAAGACCCTATTTTAAATGTTTTATCATACTTTAAAGGCCTCTTTAAAACCTTTTCCTTTGCTTCCTCAAGGCAACAAAGCTCAGCGAAGCTCAGATCTCATGCCGCTTACAAAAATGGACATAAAGACAAAAGACGAAACACCAGTGCTGTGAAAGAGAGCGAGGGCAAGGCTAAGAGTGTGAAGTTTGAGTCTGTAAACACTGAGAGAGAAGATCCATCTGACTGCAGAACTGAGGAGGAGAGTTGTTCATCTCAGAGTAAAGCTGGAGGAGACGACAGCGCCAGCGACATCTCCGACTCTGAACGATACTCTGTGCTGCCTGCCAAGGTCATTACACATTTTTACATAATTATTTTTACTTTAATGCAATTTACAAGCGTAAATAAACCTATAAATACCACAGAAATTGTTAATGAACTGATATATTTTACAGTGCACATGAAGTTTCACAGCAGACCTCATGAAGAAATTATTTGTTGCCCTAGCATTTTTAACAGTGTGCTTGTTACCTCCTCAGATTTCTCCTCCAGACCTCGACCTGCGTGCAGAAGTCATAGACACCTCAGACCTCCTTCACTCCTCCAAACCCACAAACCGAGTTCAGAGAAGCAGCTTTCCAGATTTCCTCCCACCTCCGTTTAACTCCTGGAGCCTCACGCAGCTGGCGGTGTATCTGAACACCGACGGCAAGACCATTCCTCGACCCAAACCCGTCGGCCAGCTGGAGAGATACCTAGACCGGCTTTTGCAGATGGAGTGGCACCAGATCCAAACCCTCCAAGAAGACTCCAGCAAATCTCCGCCTAAACATCGCCATCCAACGCCTCATTTCAGCCTCAGCTCTCCGAAATGCATCCTGCAATGCCAGCGTGCGTTTCCACTAGGTTTACTGTCATCTCTGACTTCATTAAACCTCTCCTGTACACACTGCCACGGTCACTACTCTAATGGATCATATCGTCAACACACTCGCTCGCATCCAGAGAAGAGATCTTCAGGTTTTCCTCAGAGGAGCAGCAGCGAGAGCAGGACTCGATCTGAACCTAGAAACCGCGAACACAGACTTAGCGATCCCCTAAGCGAGAGCAGACATCTGAGACGCATGCAGGCGGCGGGAAACATCCGCAATCCTGTCTCCACGCACAGTCCTGAGCTGCTTTCTGCTGCTGATGTTGGGGATGTGAAGAAGCGGAGGCCGGGGCGGAGGAGTCAATCGTCGGCGGGTGCCAGAGAGTTTGGGTTTAGGGTTCGAGGACGCAGTGAACAGAGGAAAACACAACAGGACTGTGTGTTATCTAGTGCTGGAGCTTCAGAGGCTTTAGGGGACTCAAAAGAGTCTAGTCGACTCAACAGGAAGCAGAAGCGTGTTGAATTCCTCACGCAATAACTTCAGTAGTATTTTCTTGCATTAGATTACTCATTCATTCATTTTCCTTCGGCTTAGTCCCTTATTTATCAGGGGCCGACACAGCGGAATGAACCGCCAACTATTCCAGCATATATTTTACACAGTGGATGCCCTTCCAGCTGCAACCCAGTACTGGGAAACACCCATACACACTCATTCACACACACACACACACTCATACACTACGGCCGATATAGCTCATCAGTTCCCCTATAGCGCATGTGTTTGGACTGTGGGGGAAACCGGAGCACCCGGAGGAAACCCACGCCAACACGGGGAGAACATGCAGACTCCACATAGAAACGCCAACTGACCCAGCCTGGACTTGCGTAAAACATATGCTGGAATAGTTGGACATCTGAAATAGAGATGAAGCTAAAGGAAAACGAATGAATGAATGAATGAATGAATGCATATTCAGTGGAAATGAGCCATTAGGCAGCTGAACCCATGATTATTCAGCTTAATTGATGTTTAATAGGCCATTCACACCAAAAACATAACTATAAAGATCAATGTTTGCCTCCATACAGGTGCACTGTAACATTTGGGTTGTTTCAGGTTGTTTTTGCAGTTCTGCTGCTGCAATGATTGACTGTCAGTGTTTTAAGAGCTAAAAAACTAATCTGTGTGTGTATTAGGGCTGCTCGATTATGGGAAAAAGCATAATCACTGTTATTTTGGTCATAATTATAATCACGATTATTCAAAACGATTATCAGTTGAAGTCAAAATTATTAGCCCTCCTGTGAATTTTTTAATTTTTTTATAAATATTTCCCAAATGATGTTTAACAGATTTAGGAAATTTTCACAGTAATTCCTATAATATTTTTTCTTCTGGAGAAAGTCTTATTTGTTTTATTTTGGCTAGAATAAAAGCAGGTTTAAATATTTTGAAACCTATTTTAAGGTCAATATTATTAGCCCCCTTACGATATATATTTTTGGATTGTCTGCAGAAGAAACTACTGTTATACAATCACTTGCCTAATTACCCTAATTAAGCCTTTGAATCCCACTTTAATCTGAATGCTTGAGTTTTGAAGAATATCTAGTCAATATTATTTACTGTCATCATAGCACAGATAAAAGAAATCAGTTATTAGAAATCATTAAATCATTAATAATAAAAGTTATGAGAAGTTATTTAGTGGGGTTTATTTATAAACTGATTTCGAGAGGATCACGTGCTTATGATCAACACGGCTAGCTCCTCATTAGCTCCGTAATCTGCCCCATTAGATGATTATGGAGGCATTATAAATAACCAGAGTTTTTCACTCCAGTTATCTTCGTCTTGAAGCTTCCTCCCCTACTTCCACCCCTACTTCCACCTCCTTTTTCGATAGGGCGACACGGTGGCCCAGCGGCTAGCACTGTTGCCTCACAGCAAGATCACCGCTGGTCTAACCTCCTATCTGGCTGGTTGTTGTTTCTGTGCGGAGTTTACATGTTCTCCCCGTGTTTGCGTGGGTTTCCCCCGGGTTCCCCTGTTTCCTTCCACCGTCCAAAAACATAAACCATAACCAATCAACTAAACCAAACTATCACCCAAGACAACCTTAGTTTACACTTCTCACACGGCGACAAGCAGGGGAGTTCTCGAGACCTACCTGAGCTCAAACTCCCCTCTCGCACTTCTAACGGGAGGGAGCCCCGGGCTCGAGGATATTACGAGCTCAGGGCTCTCTCCCGGGACAGCATGCCAAATACGCTTTATTGATTATCAGCTAAGTGTAAACTCTTGAAATCTATTATGTTCAGAAATGTGTTGAAAAAAAAACTTCTTTCCATTAAACAGTAATTGGGGAAATGTGTCGCTAATAATTCAGGAGGGCTAATAATTCTGACTTCAACTGTATATATTCAGTTATTATCCTCCCTGTAAATAAGGGAAATAAATACAATAGAATAAAAATATGAACCAAACTGTGCTTTAAGCATCTTCACTGTAGGAAAAACACTGTAATTATAGCTCCAGCAGTCCTTCAGTCAAGAGCAGTGAGGGATTTTCTCCTTTTGTTGTTTGATTAATGATAAATACAGTCGGCAGCAGGAATATTGTGCGCTGTCTCTTTAAGAGCAGTGAGGGATTTTCTCCTTTTGTTGTTTAATTAATGATAAATACAGTCGGCAGCAGGAATATTGTGCGCTGTCTCTTTAAGAGCAGTGCGGTTCTGATTTATGGTTTCTCTTTCACATGTCTTTTAATTCTCAACTGGTTTGTTTATTACACAAATGAGGTTAATAAGAATAATCACTAAACACTGCTAATTGACCATTAAAGCGCTCACATTAAGATGACTTTAGATGTGTGTGCTCTGCACGTCTCTGAGGCTGAGCGCACACACACACACACAACACCATGCGGTCTCATTCGCGCTTTAAATACATGAATGATTGGAATGTACATTAATAAATGCTGCGCATCCCCTGCTGCAGACGTTACATTACAGCACATGCTTTTAGTCATTTCCACGTGAAACTGAGCTTTGCAGAGAAACAAATGTGTACAACTGGAAAGGGGACGGTGTGATGGAATAATCGCTTATATTGATTAATGCTTTCTCATAATCGTTAGAAGCCAAAATCGAAACTGAATTTTCGATTAATTGCGCCGCCCTAATGTGTATGATATTGTTACATGATTTTAGACAACACATAAGTTTAATTTGTGTTCATTTTTGACAGTATATCTACTGAATTATCATTATAAAGCTACAATACTTATTGTGAATTTGCTGCAACCCTATGGTGCTCTTCAGTAGTTTTGTCAAAAATGGATTTCATCAGAATGGTGCAAATTTTGGTAACCGTTTTGGTACTTGTAATGTAAACTCACACTCACTTTAAACGTTGTACTTATTCAGCAATAATCTGCCTATAGCGACTTCTTTTAAAAACACCATATGAAGTGCTTCAAAACATTCCTGATTCATAACTATAATGATTACACGTTGGACATTTGATAGCATATGTATATTCCCTAAAATAAAAAGGTTATTTTGACCACCATTGGAGCAGCAGCAGAATGATTAATTAAATACTGTAAATTTTGCTTTTTTCCATCAAATGTAATGACATTTCAGTGTTGCTTCAGGGTTTATTGTATGAATGTAAGCATCTTTAGCTCTTCTCGGGGTACAGATTTGTTTGTCATGTTGATGTATCATTATTTTCATATGGAAGTTGTATTTTGTAACATCATGCAACCCAGGCTCATTATGGATACGTACCCCTGTATACATTTCTGGGGAGCGCCATTTACGTCCCAGGAGGTACGTTTTTGCAGTTTTTGATTTCCTGATCCAGCAGAGGCCGCTGTGTACGCTTTTTCAGATCTCAGATTTCTCTTGCGAGTGCCATTTGCGCCTGCTGATCTCACCAGAGGCCGCTGTCGACTGATTGACTGACCCACCGTCATCCTTCCTAAACCCTTCCGACAGTGTTTTCCAAAGCACTGATGTTTTTTTACCATGTTTTCAGATCTTATCACAATTTCACCCTGTTATTTACTTGTTTTATTTTATGTTTTACCTGCTTTCTTGAACTCCTTCGTCACGGTCAGCTTCTCTCTGCATCTTAAGTCTGCTGACGTACACGGTGAGCTACTGGGCAAACTGCTAACAGCGGAAAAGCCGTCCACATGGAGGTAAGCGTTCAGCTGGTAGCGTGAAAAGAAACAGAAGCCGTCTGTGGCATCATACGTAGCTCTGGCTACATAATTTGCGCTCTCCAGAAATGTATACGGGGGTACGTTTTCACAATGAGCCTGTGTTGACATTATGCATACATTTTGAGCATTCTTATTTTGTCATTATGTAAACAACTTGTTCATACTGTTTGAAATATTAATACTGTATTTCTCAATGAATTTGTCTGAAGCCTCTTTCATCAACAAAGTGTGACTGAGAACTTTTATGTTCAGTTTAGTTCATAATTGTGCAGTACTTTTTATTTAAATGCAATTTCAGGTATAATCTAGCATATCTGACAAGTTACATTGTTAGCATTGGTTAACCACTCAACAAATTAATAGTTTACAGTAGGGCTGCGTGACACAGAAAGACTTTTAATTTACAGAGCTTCCGTTGAACTGTATATCGTTATTAAATCGCCACTTTTAAGGTCTGTTTTTTTAATCACTGATCTTCACTGCCTGATTGATATACGATGTAAATAGGGTCTCAGAATGTTCAAGAAGCACTGCATTAAATGATGTATTTATTTTACTCCAGTATTGCAAGCGGATTTTCATCTCGTTTCACACTTGAACAACTAAATTAATGCTTAAGTATATTTACTGATCATATATTAATTACGTCGAAAAAAGAAAAAGAGACGTTAATGTTAATAAAAGTCTTTTTGTTTACATGTTGGCTGAGCATCCGGCGGGGGGACTCTTATCTCCAGCAATGCCCCCTTTCTCTCTCTCTTCCGGTTGTTCTGCGCTTCGTGTGGCAGGTATGGAGATGATCTCCGGGCTTTTATAAAATCTGAATTAATCCTCAATAGTCATCAAGTGTTGTTGAAATATAAATTCTGTATTGAGTAGAGTGACGCGTCAGCTACTCTTAATGTGCGGTAGTGAGTCCGAACTGTTACGATTCAGTGATTAAAACGGTATGGTTACCGGCGCCTTTAGCATTGCGCTAATGTACCATTTACATATATGCTGGGCTAAAAATGAATCGATATCTAAAATCAGGTAGTTTAATTAGTAAATACAGCGGCAAACAGGCGTGTATTTTGTTTTTGTAAGTGTATGATGATGTATATCTTTCAGATTAAAGTATATCGTTGCAAATTATGCTGGTTCTTCATCGTTTATTTTGTAATGTAAAATATGTAGTTTACTGTAATACTTTTCCATAATATGCACTTTTACACGCAACAATAAGCATGCAGACAAACTTTTAATTTACATTTAGCATTTTATAAATGTATTTAACCTTTTGAACACATTTAATCACATTTTATTGAATATTTCTGCTTTCAAGATCAAACATTTTGCTCTGAAGTACTAAAAATCTCATATTTAAGTATATACTTTAAAGAGGAAATAAAACTCGTCATGTTCATTTAATGAGTATAATTATAAACTAATTGAATTTAATTTACTTTAAATGCACTATATTGTGATGCATGTCGTTATCAGCATGTGTATTGTGGTTTAAAATGTGTCGTATTGCACAGCTCTTTGTGTGTAACTTGCTCTTGTACTAAATGTGTGTGTTGCTGTTTTTATTTTTGCAGACGGTGATCAGAAATGGCCAAGTCCAAGAACCACACCACACACAACCAGTGTAAGTATATTGAGGTTAAGTTGGGTTTGTATTCGTTCGTTTCTGAACATTGACATCAGTGTGACGCTCTCTATATCGTTTATTGTGCTACTTTGAATAATGGGTCTGAAATGGCTGTAGATATGACTTCAAAACAACATCAGCCCTATTTAACTGACTGTGAATAATATTGTACTTTGATAGTCATTGATAATGTGATTTCACGGTTTAGAATTTGCACTTTTCTTAATCATTAAGTAGAAAGTCTAAATGTGCGAAAATAAAACCAACTTTACACCAATTGAAAGCAACATTAATGACTCAATTTTCACTGAATATTCAGGTAAAGTTGGTTTTATATTTGTATATTCGTTCATTTTTGAGCAGTGACACCTTTTCAGGCTCTCTATATTGTTTATTACGCTATACTTTGAATATTCGGTCTGAAATGGCATGTAAATATGACTTTATATGACTTTCAATTAACATTAGCGCTATTTAATTGACTGTGAACAATGTGGTACTTTGATATTCATTGGCTGATAATGTGATTTCACTATTTAGAATTTGCAAATAATATTTCTCTGAAGTTATATTAAGTAAAAAAGTCCAAATGTGCGGCTATAAATCCAACTAGTTTATCCTAGTTGTCTGTCTGTCTGTGTGTGTGGTGAGCGTTTACTGACTCTGTGTTTGTGTTTTTGCAGCTCGTAAGTGGCACAGAAATGGCATCAAGAAGCCACGATCTCAGAGATACGAGTCTCTCAAAGGGGTAAGAGACACTTAAACTCTTTTCCTCTATGTCTGCAGTAGGCCTGCACGATGTA
This sequence comes from Danio aesculapii, assembly GCF_903798145.1. Classification (NCBI taxonomy): domain Eukaryota; kingdom Metazoa; phylum Chordata; class Actinopteri; order Cypriniformes; family Danionidae; genus Danio; species Danio aesculapii. Next base: position 1,330,833 of record NC_079445.1, on the reverse strand, counting down.
TTGAAACATAGCTGTGCGATATCTAGGGATGGCTGACGTGAAACTGACGTTTCGACATGGTGTCGAGATCCCAAAGCGCAAGTGTTTCGAAACACTGTACCGAAGCATGATCCGAAACACCTGGTCACATGACTAAAGCGATTCAAAGCATTGATTAGTTCAGAAGCGTTTCGAAACCTGGAGAATCTGCATTTGACTGACAGGGTCGGTTGAACATTTCTGTCTCGTATGGCCTAGTGCAGTGTTTCCCAACCCTGTTCCTGAAGGCACACCGACAGTACACATTTTCAACCTCTCCCTAATCAAACACCCCTGAATCAACTCAGCGGAACATTAGAAAAGACCCCAAAACCTGACACGAATGGGTCAGAAAAGGGAGACATCCAAAATATGTACTGTTGGTGTGCCTCCAGGAACAGGGTTGGGAAACACTGGCCTAGTGGACTGTCCATGTGCGTCTTGTTACAGACTTCAAATGACTTGGTTTCGATTGCTGACTTGTACAAATACTCCAAAATCATGATTTTATGTATTTTAATCATGTTACTGTTATAGTGTAGTCTAGATAGGATACATCTGCAGATACGCCATCAATTTAGCATCATTTTCGTAACTGTAAAACAATAATTATTTTTACAGTACTATGATGGTTGGGGTAGACGTTCATAAAATACAATAAATGGGAAATTTAATGAATAATATAAATAATTCTTGTTAACTTCTGTCCACAACTGTATCTGATCTATCAACAGCTCTGTTTTATGACCAAAACAAGCCATAATTATTCACGAAGTGTTTATTCAGATGTCAGACCAATGTTAAAACCGAACGATGCACGAACAAAGCATCTCAAACTGATATTAAAGCATTTCAAAACAGCTGTATTAGCCTGGATTCGAACCAACAATCCCCGCATGGCAGTCAAGAACCCTAACCACTCCACTATATCACTTGAGGGTTCATTCCTACAGAGTTTGGGTTTAATACCTCAATCTGCTCAACTGTTCTTTGCTGAAGCTGTTCCAGTGCAATGCATAAATGACCACTAGGTGTCACTGTAGAGTGGGGTTTTGAAACGTTTCGAAGCTTCGACACATTTGCTCCGACTGTTTCAGTGTTTCATGAAGCCTCGCTTTGCCCACCGCTAGCAATATGATATCGCAGGGAAGTGCAGTAAATGAAGTTAAAGGTCCTGTGAAGTGCTTTGAAATGTGCGTCTTTTTATTCAGTGTTTGACGTAATCTCTACTGAAACACGAAGAGAGGGCGGGACATAGTGTAGCTCCTCCCCTCTACAGTAGAACAGCCAGTAGTGTTTAGTTTTTCTCACGGCTCTGCCAGTGAGAGTGGTTGAGATCATATTAAAAGCCAATGGGAAGAAGTGGACGGGGCATATCTGGGTGCTGTGTAGTTCATGCAATCCATAAAATTCCTGCTAGATCTGACGTCAAGCGTTGAAGGCTACGTAGCATACAGATGCGGATCACGTGTCAATATAGCATCATTTTTGTGACGCTGTATAACAATTAATCTTTCTGCAGTACTTTCACTGTTGGGATTAGGGTAGATGTTTAAAAATGTCAGTTTATCAGGTAATTTAATTAATACTCCGTACAACTTGAACTCGCTTAGAATTTCCCCTTAAGAAATGGGACGGCACCTTCACACGTCAAATGTCATTGCGATCTCTTCATATGAGATCGGCGACTGCTGTAGTTATTCCAGTTGCATTATTATTTGGTGTTTATCGTCAGGAAATCACAGAAGGCGACGATATCATGTTATCATAACGATATAATAAGTTTGAAACTGTCATGCATTTACACTGCCGCCATATTCATCGATGGAAACACAAGAAAACATTACAGCAGACACAGTAAAGCTGCGGTCACACTTGACTTTTCCTCCTATAGACTTCCATTCATACGCACGCGAATGCGTCAGACCAGAAACGCAGGGTCATGCGTCAAGTTTCTGCGGTGCAAAGTTCAAGCTTGGTGAACTCTGACCTGCAAAATCGCATCACTTGACTGTGTGAGACCAATCGAGGATCAAAACAGGACCTCTGAACAAAAAATTTAAAGCATGGAGCAATCGCTCGCTTTTTTTAATTTCTCATCATCATGTTTAATCCCGCCCCTTTTCTCAGCGCCGCACGACAGAATTTCGCACACACAAAGCCCGGTGTGACCGCAGCTTAAGGCGCTCATTCCCAGCCACTAGACCAGGGGTGTCCAGACCTGATCCTGGAGAGTTTAGCTCCAACCCTAATCAAACACACCTGAAGCAGCTAATCAGGCTCTTACTAGATATACTAGAAACTTCCGAGCAGGTGTGTTGAAGCTGAACGCAGCAGGACACCGGCCCTCCAGGATCGAGTTTGGACACCCATGCGCTAGACTTTTCTGACAGGGTATTCGAGCGTCAGATGTGAAAGTATGTTGTGGGATTACTGAACAGGAGTTATTATTGTGGATTATACACTCACCGGCCACTTTATTAGGTACACCCGTCCAGCTGCTGGTTAACGCACATTTGTAATCAGCCAATCACATGGCAGCAGCTCAATGCATTTAGGCATGTAGACATGGTCAAGACGATCTCAAAGCGAGCATCAGAATGGGCAAGAAAGGGGATTTAAGTGACTTTGAACGTGGCATGGTTGTTGGTGCCAGACGGGCTGCTCTGAGTATTTCAGAAACTGCTGTTATGAATGTATTAAAGCATGTGCTGGTTTGCTTTAATATTCTTAATGCTCAAAAATACTAACTTGTGCGTTTTCTGACTCGCGTGTGCAGCCGTGTTGCTGGTGTATTCTGATCCCCTTGGTTTTTAGTGTAATCCTGAAAAAACTCAGTTTCAAGGGCTGTCTAGCACTTGCCGTACGCCTTTAAGCTAAAGGCAATTGAGACACCCCTACTCCACCTGAATGTGCAAATCCAGGGATGAGTAGAACTGGGATTGGGCCTAAGTGCTTAAATTTGAAGCTATTGTACCTGGAAAGTCCTTGAGTTTGAGGTTAAGATGTATAAACCCTGTTTGTGCATGATTTTAACCCTGTGCAGGATGATTTCAGTGCATGTTCTCTGTAACAGGTGGATCCCAAATTCCTGAGGAACATGCGCTTTGCCAAGAAACACAACAAGAAGGGCGCGAAGACCATCGCAAGGAAAGAGGCGTCCAAATAGAGGAAAGACCTGCGGAGTCTCCAGTGTACAGATGATGATTTCTACACAATAAAGCCATGCTTTGAGAACGAGTCTGTGTCTGATCTCTCTCTGATCAGTGTAAAGCTGACGATCTGAACTCGCATGAGGGAAGTTGAATTATACCATGCAGGATTGACATTTCTGCACATTTATAATGGATGAAAACTTTGCAAATGATTTAAGATCCTCCTAATATTTAACTTATCGCAGCTGTTTCTAAAGGAATCATTGCATTTTATAAATGGTAGTGTTTGGGTCATTTTGAACCCAGTTATACATGAAGAATATTTAAAGATGTGTAAAATGTCGGAAACTGAATCATATTTGTCCATTTTGACCGCTTATGGGCCACAATTTAGATGATACTTGTGCAAATAATATATAATAATATTGCTGACAGAACTCAATGATTTACTTTAGGGATTCACAATTTTAGTGAAGATAAAACGTCTAAACATTGGTGACCATATGCACGATCATCATTCTGTGCGAGAGATATATTTATCAAAATGAATTCTGGGACTGAAGATTAATCGCTATCCAAAATAAGAGATTGTTTTAACAGTGTGTATCGTGTATATTTATGTATATGTGACACACACACATACGTAGAAACAAAACTAACACTGTAATTTAAAATATTTGTAAAAAGCAGTGTAAAATGTAGGAAACGATTTAGCTGATAATTGTGTAAATAATATACTGTTGACAGACCAATGCAGCAGGTAAATGCCTGCAGTTCTGAGAGTAGGTGTTCTCAAATTTTACACATTTAAAAACGGTATTTGTAATAAAAATAATAGATGCGATAAATAATATAATGTGATAATAAACTACTGAAGGGTTTGATGACAGGCTCTATTATTTTGTTTTACTGAAACGCAATACGGATTACCTACTAAAATAGTCTTAAGTACATTTGCAGTTTTATTTATATATATATATATATATATATATATAGATAGATAGATAGATATATATGTAGAGATATATAGATACAAAAATATGTTATATTATGGAGTTTATAATGCGTGAAATAAGTGCTGTTCAAAATGTTTAATATATTTGCTTTTGCGAATTATTGATGGTCGTATGGTACATTTTTTGGTAATGTTTGTGTGTTATGCTTCAGTGAATCAAATTTGTGTATTTATTTAAATTACATCTAGTTTATTAAGATTTATTAGGGTTTTCACTGTTTTGAGGGATATTTTGTGTATATATTTAGCTAACTTTTGCTTAGCTATTTCAGTGGTTACTGTGGGTCAAATTATACAAACTATGCAACTAATTGGACTTTATTTTTAGGCTATATGTAGACACAAATTCCTATTTTACAAGAAAATGTCTTGAGAACAATTACAGCGTCCATCGTCGCTCTACATCCGGGGCTCTTTTTAAATTGGTTTGTTCTCGCACATGGACTGACTGGCGCGATTATACACTCACAATGGTATAACCCATTATAGGGGCTGTCAAATGTTTATATTATCTATTATTTTAATTATTGATATAATGTTTTAAGATACAGATCGGATAAATTTATTCAAGTGTTGACCCCCATACATATTGTTTTGACGAGATTGGGGGTGAAACAAGTGTTAATTATTAAACCCCCCTGTAATTCGCACTCTGAACAGGACTATTCCTTTTGTGTGAGTAAAATCACGGACAAGCAAGCACTGCTGGAACTATTACGAGCGTGTGTTTTGGCGAAGACTGTAAATAAAATTGCATTCCCATACCGGGAGTCGAACCCGGGCCGCCTGGGTGAAAACCAGGAATCCTAACCGCTAGACCATATGGGACGTTCTGAACGCTCTGTGCAGGGTTATGGAGTTTTATTTGTCTAGAAGAGATACAGCTACGGCCTACTGTAAAAGATAATTATTAATAATTAGTCAATATTTATACAGTTTTCCATTAATTGTGTTTTATTAACGGCTAAACCTACTCATCACATTAATATAAAACAGTACTTGTTGTTTTAATGTGTGACAAAAACTATGCTGTGTGAATATGCTGTATCCTGTCTAGACTTCACTGCTTTTTGATTGCGAGATCGCGGTGGATGAGCATACCTATAACGCCTTTTTTGTGACACTGTACAACAATACTGAATATTTTTACATTAGTGTGAGGGGTCTGTTAAGGGTTGGGATGGGTTTGGCGTTAATAAAATACAATTTAATAGTTAACTTAATAAATAATATGAATAATACTCGACATAATTACTGTTTTTAAATTACTGTGAGGGTAGGGGTAGGGGTAGACGTTAATAAAATACAATTAATGGGTAATTTATTAAATAATATAAATAAATCTCGTTAACTCCCTGCTGTATCCCTTTTCATCAGCGCAGGTGACCACGTGACTCGCTCAGGGCTTCATCAGATCATACCGATCATAAAAATAATGCTGACCAAAAACATTCTCCTGCTGGAATGAGCTCATGCTCACATTTACAAGGTTATCACACGTAGACATTATAACAGATAGGTATCCATTACAAAGTCTATGTTATCACGCGCATGACAGGACTTTTATTTTTATTTCATTTTATTGGCGTCATCATTACCAGTTAAAGGGACAGTTCGCCCCAACATTAAAAAATCATCATTATTTACTCACACTCAAGTGGTTCTGAACTATTATGTGTTTCTTTCTCATGTTGAACACAAAATAATATTCTGAATAATGCTGGATAAAGCCGAAATTGATATACAGAAACAAACCACTATAAGAGTCAATCGCTGTTTTTTCCATTTTTCTTCAATATATCTTGTTTTGTGTTGAACAGAAATAAAAACCTCATGTTTACAACCACTCGAGTGTGAGTAAATAAGGAGGAAATTATATTTTTGGGTGAACTGTCCCTTCAACGTGTTGAGATGATATTCATAATTTCAAGAGAAGTCAAAGGAAGATAGTAAAATCTTAACATATATGTGATTTTTAAAAGCTTTTTTTATTAAGTCTGAAAGTAATGCACAACATTATGATCAATGAAACTTAAATAAAAGAGCGTTCCCATGTGGCTTTTATTATGTAAATTTCGGCTTGCATTTTGTGCGGTAGCGCAGGCGTTTCAGTCAGTTGCATCATTTCCGCTGTCTCTGTTCACCGGCGACGGCCAGCATGTGAGTGAGATCTGACACTTCATTTTTACATAAAACTTTCTCAAACACACTCACACATATATAACTTTACAGGCACACACACGTATATATCCACACGCACACTGCCTGCTTTGTGTTTATAGACTCGCTCATATACAGTCGAACTCGATGATTGGCTGCTAGCTGAGACTGTAGCTCCTGCTGCATAACTGTAGTCTGATACTGTCTAATAATAAACTATTATTAATCAGCTTATGAGCCTGTATGATTGACAGAATTGACATATATCAGTCAGTTTGACTCTCAGATCATTACTTTAATCTGTTTATGCAGTACAACACAGATATTACAACACTATGATGTTAATTCAGTGCTCTAAATATACTTAAAACACACTTTCAGCTCTGTTATTATGTAATGTTATATATAACTATATATATATATATATATATATATATATATATATATATATATATATATATATAAATAGTGTGTGTGTGTGTGTGTGTGTATATATATATATATATATATATATATATATATATATATATATATATATATATATATATAACTTACTAGTTAAACTTACTAGTGTGATCTTATTTAGCCTAATGTCAAATAGATGTTTAATGTGAAGTATTTACTTTAATGATCCGCATAACTTTAGTGAAGATAAATTGTCAATATATTAGTGAAAATATGCACCATCATCGTTCTGTGTAAGAGATATATTTGTGGAAATGAATTCTGTGATAGTGCTGGGTAAAGATGAACCGCTATCCAAAATAAAAGTTTGTTTTGACATATGATATGTGTGTATTGTATATATTTATTATGTATAGACCATTTTAATGTGGTCGTGTCATCGGCCCATGAACATTTCCTGCTTGTTATTAAACTATTTCATAACTGAATCAAGAGACAGTTCAATCATAACATGTTGAAACCGCTATCATAGCATTATTTATCAATATGTGGCTCTTTTTGGATTCTGGGAAGCTGTGGAAATTAAAAATGTAGAACAGGAAATACGTTGGGACCATTGCTTTTGTTTACATCCCTCAAAATGGTCTATATGTGATACACACACACATAGAAACAAAACTATACACACGTTTATAGTTTTATTTATAGTATAGACATTTTAATGTATGTATATTTGTATCATGTACATAAATATTATGTGTCTAAAAATAAACATTTTCTCAAATAGATGCATGCATGTGTGTATTCATATGTACACAATAAATATTTACAGCACACACACACACACACACACACACACACACACACACACACACACACACTTATGTCAAAACAAGCTTTTATTTTTGGATGCAAATGATGTTCGCCCAGCACTAATTCTGAGCTGTACTTATTCAAATATATGTGTGTGTGTGCGTGTGCGCGTGTGTGCGCGTATGTGCGTGTGTGTAAAATCTGAGTATTTTGGTCAACGTTCAGTTTAATGTTTCATCAAATTATTCTTGACCTAAATATGACTGACAAGAGTTTTGGACATAAAAACTATTATTATATTTAATATTTATATTAATATGACTATAAATATGTATATTGTATTTTAAATTCATGCATGTAAATGTAATTTAAACTTTAGTGTCTGTCTTCTGGAAATTATGGTCAACATGGATGATATTCACTATTCTTTGACCTGTAAAATTAAAGAAATATATATATATATATATATAGTGAATGTAAGAGAGCAGTGGTTTGAGTTCTGCTGTGGCTGGGATTAATTGCAGTCATCATGGTGGAAGCAGTGCCAGAGTCCATCCACTTCCCCACTGAGGAGGAGCAAATCCTGCAGTTTTGGCAGAAGAACGACTGTTTCCAGGAGTGTCTGAAGCAGTCAAAGAGCCGGCCCAGGTGAATAACACACACACACACACACACACACACACACACACACACACACACACTTGCACATATACACACACACGCGCACAAATACACACGCACACTCGCATGCATGCATACATACATACATACACACACGGTCAAACACACATGCACGCATACATACAAAAAAATATGCATACAAACGCACATGCATACAAACACGCATACGTAAACACATGCACTTTCACTCACTCATGCACACACATACATGCACACTCGTGCATACATACACACATTTGTACACATACAAACACCCACACATATGCATGCATACATACAAACACATGCATACAAACACACCATACATAAACACATGCACACTCACGCATATACAAACACACACCTGTGCATATATACACGCATACAAACATACAAACACACACGCATATGCACGCATACAAACACACATATGCACACATACATACAAAAAAACACAAATACACAAACACAATCTCGCATACAAACACACATGTGCACTCACTCATTCACACACATACATTAACACACCTTACTGCTTGCATACATGCGGACACACACACACACACGTACAAACACACATATATGCATGGATACATACAAACAAATACACAGACACACTTGCACACTTACATGCATACAAACACACACACACACACACACACACACACACACACACACATATATATATATATATATATATATATATATATATATATATATATACACATATATATACACACTCTCTGTCTCTCACTCTGTGTTTTCGTCCAGGTTCACGTTCTACGACGGGCCGCCCTTCGCCACAGGTCTGCCTCACTATGGTCATATTCTGGCAGGAACCATCAAGGACATCGTGACGCGATTCGCTCATCAAAACGGCTTCCACGTGGAGCGCCGCTTCGGCTGGGACTGCCACGGCCTGCCGGTGGTGAGAAAACAGAGAAAAAGAAAGATCTAAATCGTCTTAAAGAGCGGGAGAAATGGTGTTACACTGCAAAAAAGAAGAGTATTTGTCCTGTTTCTAGCCAAAATATCTAAAAATTCTTAAATCAAGAAGCATTTTCTAGACAAGTCCAAAACAACGTCTTGTTTTCAGAAATAATGAGTCAAAATGAAGTGAGTTTTTCCTTAAAATAAGCAAAATAATCTGCCAGTGGGGGAGGGAAATAATCCACTCAAAGTTCAATCCAAAGAGAGACATTGGCTTTTACAGAGTTAGCTTAGCAAAGCCTACAGCAGACGAAGTTTGGGGACTACAAAAAAAAAAGTACATTCGGGCTAGTGAGATCACAAACGCTTCAGGTTACATGCATTCACACTGCTCAGGGAAGGGGCGTGGCCAGAGGGGCTGTAATGTAGCAGAGAAAGCTAAAATGGCGTCCAAACGCTGCTATTTCCACAGAGCTTCTTCTGTTTCTGTATTTGGCCTTCCAAAGGACACCACACAAAGAGAGAAGTGCTTACAATTTAATTTAATTATGTTCCAGAGAATTATAAAAATATATAGCTAGCATTTGACAAAGGACAGCTTCCAGAATCTCTCCCAGTTCAGTGCTGGATTCAGCTGAAAGGAGGAGCAGCTCCAACCATAATAGACCAAGCTGTGGATTGTGAGCCACGACCTGTAAGTGTATTATTTGTTTAAATTGATCTAGCGTTAACGGTATGTTGTAGCGAGGACGTAAACAAGGATGTAAACAATGGGAAATGCTGTTTGGCACCGCTAACAATTTAGCTGCAAGCTCATATTTATCCATCAAACCGCTGTAAACAGCCACAATCTTCAGCAGCGCTGCAGAGTCTCTCTATGCGAACGCTTTCCCTGCGTTCTACATCTCAAATAACTAACTTTTAAGATTATAACCCAATATATGTGAAAGACACTTGTCAGATGTTATTTCAGACAGCAGGCGTGAGGTTCAGCTGTGTGTGCGCTTCATTTTCTGTCTGATTCAGGCTCAAACTGACACGGCTACACTGACTGATAGTGTTTACACAGCAGAGGCACAGCACGTGCTAGTAGAGGCATGACTGGACTTGACGCTTTCTGGTGACGTGGAGCTGATCTGTGAAAAACAGCACATTATGTTAGTTGACCAATCAGAGCCTCTTGAGGGCTGTCCTATCGGAGGAACTAGGAAATATGACAGTCGTTTTCATGTTAGCTGAGTAGCTGTATATAATTAAAGTAAGATATATGAAAAAAATAAGCATGAGCACACATCGCTTTGCATCTTATAAACACAACTATGCCTTAAAAATACACCCTGGAGCACCTTTTTAAGGAAAAACTGACTTAATTTTGACTGATTATTTCTGAAAACAAGACGATAATTCTTGCTTGTCTAGAAAATGCTTCCTGATTTAAGAATTTTTAGATATTTGGATTAGAAACAAGTGAGAAAAGCCTTTGTTTGCGGTGTATAAAGTGTTTTAACATTGTGTTGAGTCTTCTACAACTGGTCCAAATGCGTCTAGTAAAGTCTGTGATTGTTGTTGTTCTTCAGGAGTATGAGATCGATAAATCTCTGAACATCAAAGGACCCGAGGATGTGATGAAGATGGGCATCGAGGAGTACAACAAACAGTGCCGGAGCATCGTCATGAGATATGCTGATGAGTGGGAGGTACGTGTGTGTGTGTGTGTGTGTGTGTGTGTGTGTGTGTGTGTGTGGTTGTGCATGTGTGTGTTTGTTTCTCTAAACTAAGAGCAAAACATAGTTACTGTAGTTTCTGAACACTGTTAGCATTAAGGACGGCCATATTTAGTTTTTCTGCGAATGTGATAATGGTGGCTCAGTGGTAGCGCTGTGCAAGAAGGTCGCTGGTTCGAGTCCCATCTGGGTCAGTTGGTGTTTCTGTGTGGAGTTTGCATGTTCTCCCCGTGTTGGTGTGGGTTTCCTCTGGGTGCTCCGGTTTTCCCCACAGTCCAAACACATGCACTATAGGGAAGTTGATTAACTAAATTGGCCGTAGAGCATGTGTGTGAATGAGTGTTTCCCATTACTGGGTTGCAGCTGGAAGGGCATCCGCTGCGTAAAACATATGCTGGAATAGTTGGCGGTTCATTCCACTGTGGCAACCCCTGATAAATAAAGGACTAAGCCGAAGGAAAACGAATGAATGAATGAAAATGATGCTTCAGTCCATAAGGTTTTTGTCAAGGTAACAGATAACAGGATGCCAGATTTTGTCAAATTGCTCAAGTTTTCATTTCAAACTGTTCCTAATCCGCCCCAAATGTAATGTAGAAGTCCTTTCTCCAAGCCACTAATTGTTATTGATTAATTATTATTATTATTGCAGAACTCTGTGAGGCGGATGGGGCGCTGGATTGACTTCAGGAACGACTATAAGACTCTCTACCCCTGGTTCATGGAGACTGTGTGGTGAGAGCTGCTTGAAACACACACAGACAGAGACACGCAAATACCGATTTGACTTTAAATTGAAACTACATGGCATAATAAGCGAGTATTTTTTCTAATTTTCTGTATATCCTGTCTCATTGGTTTCCTGTGCAGTACATGTGATTTGCTATGGTAATTACTTATGTTTAGAAGCTCATTTTATTAATCAAACCTGACTGTAACTAGCTGTGTGTTTCAACGAAAATAATGCACACCCTCCAGCCAATCAGAATCAAGAATTTCAAGACCTTAGAATAAAAAAAAAGTATAAAATTATATATATTTTTACTCACCGGCCACTTTATTAGGTACACCTTACTAATACCGGGTTGGACTTCTTCTTGCCTTCAGAACTGCATTAATCCTTCATGGAATAGATTCAACAAGGTACTGGAAATATTCCTGATGACATGATAGCATCACACAGTTGCTGCTGATTTGTCGGCTGCACATCCATGATGCCAATCTCCCGTTCCACCACATCCCAAAGGTGCTCTATTGGATTGAGCTCTGGTGACTGTGGAGGCCATTTGAGAACAGTGAACTCGTGGTCATGTTCAAGAAACCAGTCTGAGATTATTGGCGCTTTATGACATGGTGCGTTATCCTGCTGGAAGTAGCCATCAGAAGATGGAGACACTGCTCATAAAGGGATAGACATGGTCAGCAACAATACTCAGGTAGGCTGTGGTGTTGACACCATGCTCAATTGGTACTCATGGACCCAACGTGTGCCAAGAAAATATCCCTCACACCATTACCCCACCACCAGCCTGAACCACTGATACAAGGCAGGATGGATCCATGCTCTTATGTTAAATTCTGAGCCGAGCATCCGAATATCCCGGTGTGTCTTCTGCTGCTGTAGCCCATCCGCCTCAAGGTTGGACGTGTTGTGTGTTCAGAGATGCTCTTCTGCAGACCTCGGTTGTAACGAGTGCTTATTTGAGTTACTGTTGCCTTTCTATAAGCTGGAAGCAGTCTGGCCATTCTCCTCTGACCTCTGGTATCAACAAGGCGTTTGCACCCACAGAACTGCCGCTCACTGGATATTTCCTCTTTGCCGGACCATTCTCTGTAAACCCTAGAGATGGTTGTGCGTGAAAATCCCAGTAGATCAGCAGTTTCTGAAATACTCAGAGCAGCCCGTCTGACACCAACAACCAAGTTCAGTCACTTAAATCCCCTTTCTTCCCCATTCTGATGTTCAGTTTAAACTGCAGCAGATCGTCTTGACCATGTCAACATGCCTAAATGCAGTGAGTTGCTACCATGTTGGACAGGTGTACCTAAAAGTATGTGTGTAAATATACACACCAGACAATACTGTATGTAAATTATATGTCATTTAAGGGCACATACTGAGATCCAAATGTAAGATTGTATGATTTTACTGAAGTGAGTGTTAACAGTTCACATAATATAAATAATAAAGGAATAAATGTATATATTGAATCAGTGCACGGCTGATTTCCATCCTTTATCTGTCTTGTATCGCCTATGGGAGCCGCCAGATCTGTAATGTACTAATAAACCAGCACTGAGTGTGTGTGTGTGTGTGTGTGTGTGTGTGTGTGTGTTCAGGTGGGTATTTAAGCAGCTGTATGACAGTGGTCTGGTGTACCGCGGGGTGAAGGTGATGCCGTTCTCCACCGCCTGCAACACTCCGCTCTCCAACTTTGAGGCCAATCAGAACTACAAGGTAATGCTGTGTGTGTGTGTTCATGTATCTGTTCATGTGTGTACTGTGTGTGAGCGAGAGGTGTTGTTGGTGTGTGTGTGTACTGTGTTAGTAGAGACGTTGTTGTACTTCGTATGTGTGATGTTGTTAATGTGTGTGTGTGCAGGATGTGCAGGACCCGTCAGTGATCGTCAATTTCCCGCTGCTGGAGGATCCGTCTGTCAGTTTGATCGCTTGGACCACCACACCCTGGACCCTCCCCAGCAACCTGGCACTCTGCGTCAACCCAGAGCTCATCTACGTCCGGGTCAAAGGTCAGCACGCTGTTACTCTACAAATATATTTATTCATTTTCTTTCCTTTTCCCATCATAAACTAAGCGTACAACAACAACGCAGGCTACAGAACAGCTCAAATCCACACTATTCTCACTTGTGTCTTAAACAAATAAATAATAACATTAATACTAAATACAAAAATAATGATAAAATAATAACAGTAATAATAAAAATACAGACACTACCCTTTAAAGCAGCGTGGAGGAAGGAAATGGCTGACTGTGGTGTCTTTCCAGCAAAAATGTGTGCGTGTGTTGTCTGACCCTGTTGTGAGTGTCCAGCAGGTGGCGCTGTGTGTGTTCAGCTGTTCTTCAGCTCTGCTTCTGCTGCAGGAGAGACTCGTGCTGAATACCAATGAAAATCCAGGATTCAAGTTGCTTTATTGGCAATGGTGTTTTGTTGCAGTATTGCCAGAGCTTTTAATGATGTACGCAATGTGGAATATAATAATAATAATAATTTATATTTTATCAGTAATGAACAAAAAATGTGTAATAAAAAAGAATTTATTCAATTAATAAAAAATATATAAACAATAGAATAAAATAAATAATAATTAATAAAATTAATACATTAATAAAAAAGTAAATATAATAAGTAATGAATTAAATCTCTCTCTCTCACTCTCTCTCTCTCTCTTTTCATATTTTGTTGCAGTGTTGCCTAAGCAGTTTTACATTGTGTGCATTATGGAATTTAGTTCTAATTACAGTTTTAAAGTATTTAATTATTTTTTGAAAATATTTAATACAAAAAATTATAATTTTTTTTTAAATCAAATTAATAAATAAATAGATAAAAAAAATTATTTATACAGTAAACGAGAAATAAATTATAGGGTAAAAACTGTTCAGATGCTTCTTTCGGGTGTTTTCCATCACATCTGAGTCGCTGCTGTAATGACTCAGCTGGTCTGAGATCTGTGCTATACATAAATCAATGTACTGCCAAAGCATTTGTGATGTTATAATCAATAATACTTACAGTATATTTAACAATCAACATTTTAAGAATAAAATATTAATAATAATAATAATAATAATAATAATATTGAATAATAAACTATATATAACAATCAGCATTTAAATCATTTATAAAAATGTTGGCAAGATGTTTAGATTTTCAGCATTTGACCAGATCATTTTAAACAATCACATTTAAATTGAATCACATAATTATAGGATTTAATAATGTCAAAATAAAATTCAGCTCAGAATAACTATCTTTTTGACTTTGGCACATATATCTGGTATTTGAGTTTGTCTAAACTAAACAAATAGAAATGCCTTTTCCATCCCAATCCCATCCATCCATCCCAATCCCATCCATCCATCCATTCATCCCAATCCCACCCTTCCATCTATCCTAATCCCATCCATCCTTCCATTCATCCGAATCCCATCCATCCATCCATTCATCCCAATCCCACCCTTCCATCCATCCTAATCCCATCCATCCTTCCATTCATCCTAATCCCATCCATCCATCCTAATCCCATCCATCCATCCATCCATTCATCCCAATCCCACCCTTACATCTATCCTAATCCCATCCATCCATCCATCCATCCATCCATCCCAATCCCATCCATTCATATCCCATCCATCTATCTGTCCATCCCCCCATCTGTCCATCTGTCCATCCAATCCCATCTGTCCATCCATATCCTGTTCGTCCATCCATGTCCTATCCATTCATCTTGGATAACTAAGTTTTTGATTTTGGCACATATACTTGTTATTCAAGTCATTAAAAAATTCAATGAATGCAAATGCCTTTTCCATCCATCTAATCCCAATCCCACCCTTCCATCTCAACACATCCATCCCAGTCCCACCCTTCCATCTCAACACATCCATCCCAGTCCCACCCTTCCATCTCAACACATCCATCCCAGTCCCACCCTTCCATCTCAACACATCCATCCCAGTCCCACCCTTCCATCTCAACACATCCATCCCAGTCCCACCCTTCCATCTCAACACATCCATCCCAGTACCACCCTTCCATCCCAATCCCATCCATCTGTCCATCCGTCCATCCATCCATCCATCCATCTGTCCGTCCAATCCCATCTGTCCGTCTATATCCTGTTTGTCCATCCATATCCCATCCATTCATCTGGGATAACTGGGTTTTTGATTTTGGCACAAATGTTTGTTATTAAAAAAACTAAATGAATGCAAATGCCTTTTGCATCCATCCATCCATCCATCCATCCATCCATCCATCCATCCATCCATCCATCCATCCATCCATCCATCCATCCATCCATCCATCCATCCATCCATCCATCCATACATCCATACATCCATACATCCATACATCCATACATCCATACATCCATACATACATACATACATCCATACATATCTCATCCGTCCGTCCATCCCCAAATCCTTTAAAACAACAACACTATTTTGAATATATTAACAAATTAACTCCATTCTAAATGTTACATAGTCCAAAAAGTCTCCAAAATAAGCTCTTCATCTATAATTAAAACAAAACGTGCTTATTATTATTATTAATATTATTATATTGCACTGATTACATTCACAACTACAGGTTTAACGTTTGAAGTCGGTTGATTATTTTTTCTTTATTTTGCTCACGAAGACTACATTCATTTGATCAAACAGACAGGAAAAACACAAATATTATATGATATTTTAGTAATTTACACTGACCATTTTCAGTGTGAATATATGTTAAAATCTCATTTATTTGGGATGTAAAGCTGTGAATAATTAAATAAAATTTTAATTTAAAAATGGATGCCAAAATGAACGTAAAATAAACATACTTGTACGTAATGTGAGGATCTGATGATGGAGAAACATTCAGGATTATTATTTTTGTGTGAACGGTGATGTATTATATTTGTCTGTTCTGTGTGTTCAGATAACACCTCACAGAAGATTTACATCATGATGGAGGCCAGACTCATCGCTCTCTTCAAGTCAGACTCTGAATACACTATTCTGGAGCGGTGAGTTCACACACATGTATACATATATTTTGATAAGTGGTTTGTCCCAAAGTTTGCATACTCTTCTGTTTTACACTCAATAGTAGGTACTTCATCTTCATAAAAAAAAAAAAAAGAGTACATACTTTTAGGATGTGCTGTATATATATATATATATATATATACATATATATATATATATATATATATATATATATATATATATATATATATATATATATATATATATATATATACATATATATATATATACATACATACATACATACATATATATATATATATATATATATATATATATATATATATACATATATATATATATATATACATACATACATACATACATACATACATACATACATACATACATACATACATACATACATACATACATACATACATACATACATACATATATATATATATATATATATATATATATATATATATATATATATATATATATATATATATATATATATATATATATATACATACATACATACATACATACATATATATACATACATATGGACTGTAACTCAATATGAACTCTTTCTTTGTGGACATTTTGTATAATTTCAATGTCAGGAAAGTGTGTGTGTCTGTGTGCAGTATAGTGTCCTCTGAGCGGTGTGTATCTGTTTTTTGTCTGTGTGTGTAGTGTCTTTTAAGCTGTGTTGTGTGTGTGTGTGTGTGTGTGTGTGTGTAGTGTCCTCTGAGCAGTATGTGTGTGTTGTGTGTTTGTACATAGTATCCTTATAGCTTTGTGTGTGTGTGTGTGTGTGTTGTGTGCTGATAACAGTAAGCTGAGGTATTGTGGGATTAGTTCTGAGCTGAACTGCTATTATTGATTAATATCTCTGCTCTGCTGATTAATGTTCTTCAGCAGGAGACGATGTGACTGGAAAGAGAAGTAGAGATGATTTCACTGCACTTTCTGATCAAAACACTTCATTCATTCATTCACACCATCTAGTCACTTATTTAATTCATTGAATCATTTATGTCATTCATTTATTCACATCATTTATTCATTCATTCACATCGTTCATCTGTTTATTCATTTATGCCATTCACACCATTCATTCATTCATTCATTGAATAATTCACACCATTAATTCATTTATTCACACCATCTAGGCACTTCATTCTTTCTTTGAATCATTCACCCTATTTATTTATTCACACCATTCCTTCATTCATTCATTCCTTCATCCATTTAATACACTCTATCAATAATTCACACCATTCATTCACTCACTCATTCATTCATTCACACCATTCATTTATTTCATTCATTCACACCATTCATTGACTCCATTCATTCATTAATTTAATTCAATCAATAATTAATTCACACCATTTATTCATTCAATCATTCTTTCACATCATTCATTCACTTGTTCATTCACATCATTCATTCAATCATACATTCGCTCGTGCATTCACACCATCCATTTACTTAATTATTTAATTAATTTAATCATTTTATCCGTCACACTATTCATTCATTAATTTATGCCATTTACCCATTAATTAATTAATTCATCCATTTATTCATTCATTCATTCTCTTACTTACTCCATTCATTCATTTATTCATTCATTTATTTAATCCATGCACATCATTCCGTAATTTATTCATTCAATCATTCAATTAATTGATTCATTCATTCATTCATTCATTCACTCACCTTTATTTCGTTCCAGACCTGTAAAGTCTTGTGCACATTGGGACTTTTTACTCACAATTATCGTCAATGTTTTTGAGATATTCTGACATTCATGCCTAATCAACTTTTTAACTTTCAATTTATTTTAAAAGAGTTGTTTTTTAAATTGTTTGGAAATAATATTCGTGTTTGCTATTTAAAAACAAACAAACAATTGAAGCGTTTACAGCAGTAAACTCAAAACTTTGTCTGTATTGATCAATCACAGACCCTCGTATGCGCTTATATTCTAAAAGGTCAAGGAGAGTTTGTTTTGATGCTCTTCTGTTTCACTTGCTTCAGTAATTCTCCGACTGCTGTGTTGTTGTAGTTCAGTGTTGTTAAAGTGTGTTTTTTTGTTTTTATAGATTTCCTGGCAAGACCCTGAAGGGCAAAAAATACAAGCCTCTTTTCGAGTACTTCATCAAGGTAAACGTCCCTGCAGATTCATACGTCACATTCACTGGGCTGATAGTGCTCAGAGCGCAGACTGATCTTACTGCTACAATTAAATTACAACAGTAATTCTGTGGGTACATAACAAACGCAAATCTGACTTGCAAACACTCCACTAGATTACTCTGGATTGTTCAATTAGATTATTCTGTCTAATAACTCCAGTAGATTGCTCTAGAGGGCTCAATTAGATCACTCATTAGATTACTCTAGATGGCTCAATAGATCATTCTAGATTACTCCAGTAGATTACTGTTGATGGCTTAATTAGATCACTCAGTTAGATTACTGTAGATTACATCAGTAGATTACTCTAGGTTGTTCAGTTAGATTACTTGGCTAAATTTCTCATGATTACTCCAGTAGATTACTCTAGATGGCTCAATTAGATCACTCAGTTAGATTTCTCCAGTAGATTACTCTAGATGGCTTAATTAGATTACTGTAGATTACATCAGTAGATTACTCTAGATTGTTCAGTTAGATTACTTGGCTAAATTTCTCAAGATTACTCCAGTAGATTACTCTAAATGGCTCAGTTAGATTACTCTAGATAGCTCAATTAGATCACTCAGTTAGATTTCTCCAGTAGATTACTCTAGATGGCTCAATTAGATTACTGTAGATTACATCAGTAGATTACTCTAGATTGTTCAATTAGATTACTTGGCTAAATTTCTCAAGATTACTCCAGTAGATTACTCTAGATGGCTCAATTAGATTACTCTAGATTAATCCAGTAGATTACTCTAGATAGCTCAATTAGATCACTCAGTTAGATTTCTCCAGTAGATTACTCTAGATGGCTCAATTAGATTACTGTAGATTACATCAGTAGATTACTCTAGATTGTTCAATTAGATTACTTGGCTAAATTTCTCAAGATTACTCCAGTAGATTACTCTAGATGGCTCAGTTAGATTACTCTAGATTAATCCAGTAGATTACTCTAGATAGCTCAATTAGATCACTCAGTTAGATTTCTCCAGTAGATTACTCTAGATGGCTCAATTAGATTACTGTAGATTACATCAGTAGATTACTCTAGATTGTTCAATTAGATTACTTGGCTAAATTTCTCAAGATTACTCCAGTAGATTACTCTAGATGGCTCAATTAGATTACTCTAGATTAATCCAGTAGATTACTCTAGATAGCTCAATTAGATCACTCAGTTAGATTTCTCCAGTAGATTACTCTAGATGGCTCAATTAGATTACTGTAGATTACATCAGTAGATTACTCTAGATTGTTCAATTAGATTACTTGGCTAAATTTCTCAAGATTACTCCAGTAGATTACTCTAGATGGCTCAGTTAGATTACTCTAGATTAATCCAGTAGATTACTCTAGATAGCTCAATTAGATCACTCAGTTAGATTTCTCCAGTAGATTACTCTAGATGGCTCAATTAGATTACTGTAGATTACATCAGTAGATTATTCTAGATTGTTCAATTAGATTACTTGGCTAAATTTCTCAAGATTACTCCAGTAGATTACTCTAGATGGCTCAATTAGATTACTCTAGGCTACTTGGATTACTGTGGATTACTCAATTAGATTACTCTAGATCACTCAGATCACTGTTAAATTACTCTAGAGGACACAATGTTAAATTACTCTAAATTAGAATTTTAGATTACTCTGGTAGTTCACTCTAGATTGCTCAATTTGATTACTCTAGATTACATTAATCTAGATTAATAGATTAGATTACTCAATTAAATCCCTCTAGATTACTCCAGCAGATTTCAAAGTGAGCAATCTAGGATAATCCAACCAAGCATTTGGATTACTTTAGATTGCTCAGTTTAATTACTCTAAATTGCTTGATTAGATCACTTAATTATATTACTCTGGATTAAACTATTAGATTACTCAGTATAATCATATAGATTACTCACATTACTATTGATTACTTGATTAGATTACTCATTCAGAGTACTCTAAATAACTCTTGGTTACTTGAGTAGATTATTCATTCAGAGTACTCTAAATAACTCTTGGTTACTTGAGTAGATTACTCAAAAGATGATTTCTGCTTCGTGAAGTTTCTGCTCAAGTTGATTTTTTTAACAGAAGATGCAATTGAGGCGAAAACTGCATGTTCACTGCAAATATTTCTGCAAATTTGAAATAGAAATGCGCGTGGTGTGTGACATTGTGATGTCGATTCTGATGTGATATATTGTGTTTTTCTCAGTGTAAGGAGACCGGTGCCTTCTCTGTGGTGATGGATAATTATGTTCGTGATGATGACGGTACAGGAGTCGTCCATCAGGCCCCATACTTTGGAGCTGTAAGTCGCTTCTGCGCTTTACATGCATTAAAGGGATCGTTTACCCAGACATAGAAATTCTGTTATTAATGATCTGTTATTAAGACCACAAACATTCCAAAACATTAATGTGAGTACAACTGTAATCATACAAAGCTCTACTAAATTTATTTAACTTTATTACTCTAGATTATATGATTAATTACTGTTTTAGATTACTCTTAGGTTACTCTAGATTACTCGCATCACTGTAGATTTCCCAATTAGATTACTTTAAATTGCTCCGTTTGATTACTGTAAATTATTTGATTAATTCCTGTTTTAGATTACTCTAGATTACTTCATTAGATTACTCTCAGATTACTCAATTACATCACTGTAGATTACTCTAGTTTTCTCTTGATTACTTGATTAGATTACTCTAGATTACTCCGTTATATCACTGTAGATTACTCCATTAAATCACTCTAGATAACCCAATTAGATTACTCTAAATTGCTCAGTTTCATTACTCTATATTAAATGATTAATTACTGTTTTAGATTACTCTTAGATTACTCTAAATTACTCAATTAAATCACTGTAGATTACTCTAGTTTGCTCTTGATTACTTGATTAGATTACTCTAGATTGCTTGGTTAGATTATTTTAAATTGTTTAGTTTAAATTATTCTAGATTACATGATTTATTACTGTTTTAGATTACCCTTAGATTACTCTAGATTACTCAAATCACAGTAGATTACCCAATTACATTACTTTAAATTGCTCAGTTTGATTACTCTAGATTATTAGATTAATTGCTGTTTTAGATTACTCTAGATTACTTCATTAGATTACTCCTAGATTACTCAATTACATCACTGTAGATTACTCTAGGTTACTCTAGATTACTTGATTAGATTACTTGATTACTCTGTTATATTACTGTAGATTACTTTATTAAATCACTCTAGATAACCCAATTAGATTACTCTAAATTGCTCAGTTTGATTACTCTATATTAAATGATTAATTACTGTTTTAGATTACTCTTAGATAACTCTAAATTACTCAATTAAATCACTGTAGATTACTCTAGTTTACTCTTGATTACTTGATTAGATTACTCTAGATTTCTTGGTTAGATTATTTTAAGTTGTTTAGTTTGTTATTCTAGATTACATGATTTATTACTGTTTTAGATTACTCTTAGATAACTCTCAATTACTCAATTACATCACTGTAGATTACTCTAGGTTACTCTAGATTACTTGATTAGATTACTTGAGATTACTCTGTTATATTACTGTAGATTACTCCATTAAATCACTCTATATTTCCCAATTAGATTACTCTAAATTGCTCAGTTTCATTACTCTATATTAAATGATTAATTACTGTTTTAGATTACTCTTAGATAACTCTAAATTACTCAATTAAATCACTGTAGATTACTCTAGTTTGCTCTTGATTATTTGATTAGATTTTTCTAGATTGCTTGGTTAGATTATTTTAAATTATTTAGTTTAAGTTATTCTAGATTACATGATTGATTACTCTTAGATTACTCTAGATTACTCAAATCACAGTAGATTACCCAATTACATTACTTTAAATTGCTC